>NC_140617.1:45546652-45754152 GCF_057381915.1 Diplotaxodon limnothrissa
CATTCATTTTGAATTTTGGTGCCTCCCACTTAAGTTAAGGTTACAACTAGTCAACCAAAATCCTGGATATTCACATCGAATGAGTTGGACATGAATATCAACATGTAAATAAATAAGATTTGCCCTTCATACACGTGTCCATGACTGATTACTGTGTCATGGAAAGGATCTTCTATGGAAAAAGAAGGCATTACTATTACTTTGATGAATCCTTTATGTTAGCAGTTGTCAATCCTACCTGGAATTCTGGAGTTTCCAAGGTAACATCCTCAACTCTACCAGTCTGCACAGGGGAACTCGGGGCCATAGAGGAAGCAACCTATATAAATATTGTGTACAAGAAATACAAAAAATGTTATGCAAAATATTGGTCTTTATATATGAACGATAAATTTGCGCAACATTTTATACCGTCTTTGAAGATCTCCTGAAAGGAAATGGCTTGCGGAGTACTGTGTCACGGTCCTGAGTCTGTGGGCTCTGTGTTTTTCTGTTTGTATTAGTTATCTTTGTTTTCATGATGTGTTTTGATTCTCTTGGGTTTGATTTCTGTCACTGTATCCCCTAGTTTAGTCCACGTCTGTTCAGTTTCCTGTTTTACTTTGAAAGTCTGTGTACTATGTCAATGTGTTGAGTTTTGCCGCCCCTTGTCTTGTCATGTCTGATGAGTCCCAGCTGTGCTCTCCTCCTGTTTCACATTCCCTAATCACCTCAGTATGTATTTAAGCCCTGTGTTTTTCCCTGCCAGTTGTTGCGTCCTCCACGTTTGTTGTGTGTGTATCCATGGTCGTCTACCTTCAGCATTTCCTGTCTAGTTAGTTTAAGTTGTTGTTTATGTATCGTCCAAAGGTGACTCTCCAGCAAATAAAGCCGTCGTTTAAGTTAATGTTTTGTCTCCGAGTCCTGCACGTGGGTCCAGCCACTGACAGCCACACAACTCATCGTGACATACTGTTACATATCTCCTCTTCTTTTTTTGGCGACGTTCCTTCCATTTTTCTTCGTCCACTCTAAATTTCTGAACCAAAAATATGAGTCATTGAACATTGTTTAGGAATTACAAGTGAAAGGCTGTGACAACATTTTCCTTAATTTACAATAAACCAAAGCACACAAAAATGTCCAGTAAGACACACAGGTGCAACCAAGCTACAGTGGGGCAAAAAAGTATTTAGTCAGCCACCGATTGTGCAAGTTCCCCCACCTAAAATGATGACAGAGGTCAGTAATTTGCACCAGAGGTACACTTCAACTGTGAGAGACAGAATGTGAAAAAAAAATCCATGAATCCACATGGTAGGATTTGTAAAGAATTTATTCGTAAATTAGGGTGGAAAATAAGTATTTGGTCAATAACAAAAATACAACTCAATACTGTGTAACATAACCTTTGTTGGCAATAACAGAGGTCAAACGTTTACTATAGGTCTTTACCAGGTTTGCACACACAGTAGCTGGTATTTTGGCCCATTCCTCCATGCAGATCTTCTCGAGAGCAGTGATGTTTTGGGGCTGTCGCCGAGCAACACGGACTTTCAACTCCCGCCACAGATTTTCTATGGGGTTGAGGTCTGGAGACTGGCTAGGCCACTCCAGGACTTTCAAATGCTTCTTACGGAGCCACTCCTTTGTTGCCCGGGCGGTGTGTTTTGGATCATTGTCATGTTGGAAGACCCAGCCTCGTTTCATCTTCAAAGTTCTCACTGATGGAAGGAGGTTTTGGCTCAAAATCTCACGATACATGGCCCCATTCATTCTGTCCTTAACACGGATCAGTCGTCCTGTCCCCTTGGCAGAAAAACAGCCCCATAGCATGATGTTTCCACCCCCATGCTTCACAGTAGGTATGGTGTTCTTGGGATGCAACTCAGTATTCTTCTTCCTCCAAACACGACGAGTTGAGTTTATACCAAAAAGTTCTACTTTGGTTTCATCTGACCACATGACATTCTCCCAATCCTCTGCTGTATCATCCATGTGCTCTCTGGCAAACTTCAGACGGGCCTGGACATGCACTGGCTTCAGCAGCGGAACACGTCTGGCACTGCGGGATTTGATTCCCTGCCGTTGTAGTGTGTTACTGATGGTGACCTTTGTTACTTTGGTCCCAGCTCTCTGCAGGTCATTCACCAGGTCCCCCCGTGTGGTTCTGGGATCTTTGCTCACCGTTCTCATGATCATTTTGACACCACGGGATGAGATCTTGCGTGGAGCCCCAGATCGAGGGAGATTATCAGTGGTCTTGTATGTCTTCCATTTTCTGATGATTGCTCCCACAGTTGATTTTTTCACACCAAGCTGCTTGCCTATTGTAGATTCACTCTTCCCAGTCTGGTGCAGGTCTACAATACTTTTCCTGGTGTCCTTCCAAAGCTCTTTGGTCTTGGCCATGGCAGAGTTTGGAGTCTGACTGTTTGAGGCTGTGGACAGGTGTCTTTTATACAGATGATGAGTTCAAACAGGTGCCATTCATACAGGTAACGAGTGGGGGACAGAAAAGCTTCTTACAGAAGACGTTACAGGTCTGTGAGAGCCAGAGATTTTCCTTGTTTGAGGTGACCAAATACTTATTTTCCACCCTAATTTACGAATAAATTCTTTACAAATCCTACCATGTGGATTCATGGATTTTTTTTTCACATTCTGTCTCTCACAGTTGAAGTGTACCTCTGGTGCAAATTACTGACCTCTGTCATCATTTTAAGTGGGGGAACTTGCACAATCGGTGGCTGACTAAATACTTTTTTGCCCCACTGTATAACATCACAATGTGGGGCACCTCAATATCCCACCACATCAAGAAGACTTTTTTTTAATGTTCCATTTTGAAACGGCAAAGCATTGATGGACATCAGCCAGTCATTTTGCAAACCTTTCTTTGAAGCATTCTTTTTGAGTCTTCGTACTCCTTCAGCAGCGCTGTGTGACTGATTTGATACTGGACAACAAAGTCATCCAGCCTGGTGAGCCTTCCCGAATGTAGACGGATATGTTTCAGATCCCACTGGCTCTTCTCCATTATCCCCTGCATTTTATTATTCTCAGTAATATTCTGAAAAATCAAATTAAGAAATCATTAAATGTGATTTTTTTTAAACATACACATTGTTGTTGTGTGCAATGTTGTATGATCTGCAATACAGATGACTCCTCTGGACCCGCCGTTTCTCAATCACACCACACAAATATGTATATATACTAAAAATCATGTGTCTTACTTGTCTCTTGATCTTTCTTAAGGCATTGTATTTGTTGTGGTACTGCTCATACATTTTCCCAGTGCCATGTCTTCCAAGGTCACCTTTGGATTTTGAAGATTAGAATAATATTGATGTGTGTAATTTCATTTTATAAACTAATTACTTGTCTACTTTAAAATGGCTTACCTAACATTATTGCAGACCATAATCCAGAAAAAGGAAGAAGATATTTGCTGATGTGCTCCATGAGCCCCTTGCTGTAGTAAGGGTTTGCCTCACCATCCATCTCCAATGATGTGTTGGAAATGAGCTTCTTAAAATGTCTCCCAAAGAGGTTGTTTCCCTTGACTCCCTAGCCAACAGACAAAACAGAATAATTATGTGATTTGAACATTGTGTGCACTCATCTTTCATATCTATAATCTAAAAACCCAACATTATGTTGTATAAAACATTTAAAATTACTTGTGACTTGTGATTATTATGCTATTCCAAAGTATTTAAAAAGATATATAAGAGGCAAAAGTTTAGCCTTTAGTTTTAATAAAAATTGACTTCAGTTTACCTTCAGGTCCTCATCAGCTTTTGAGTTTCTGTCATTGCCATCAACATCAACATTGGCTTTCTGCGTCAACAACTGAAGGTTGTGAAAATGTTTTTCGACATTCTCACCACTACACGGACTCCCAAAAACAACTGCAGCACTTTGAACCATGTCAGTGAGGTCTTTTCAGGAAGTTGCAGTAGTGAAGACTCCAAAAGTGTGCATTGCAAGATGGTAGTTCTTTGGTGCACTGCAGTTAAAGAAAAAATTGTCTTTAAGTGTTTCCAAAACAGTAATAATGTTTTCCCAAATTGAAAAATGAAATGCCATGTCACATGTCACAATAAAAAACAAACAAGTGAATACCATATTAAAAGGACTACACTTACTACTTTTTACAGATCTCCTTGGCATTCTTCATAACATGACTAAGGCATCTGTGAAGAATTGGAACCTCGAAGTCTTCCTTGTTTCCTTTCCCCGAAGCGATGTTATAATAATGATTTATTGTGTCAGAGAGATTTTTTTTGCAAAAGCTAAACAGATAGCTTGCATTAGGACCATAGATCCATCACACATAAGCATTAAAGGTGAACGCATGGCTTTGCGCCCAAAGGCCCTTGCAACATCAGTCAGAAATGCTTCCAAAAAATATGTAACTGAGGCAGTGGTATGGTCACATGTTAAATATGTAGCCACTGGTAGGGGAGAGGATGTTTTCCGTGGATTTCTTACTACAAGTTCGTAAACATAGAAAGGAGGCGAACCCTTTCTTTTTTTCATGATACTTCCTGTAGCATCCAAATAAAGTATGTCCTCCCGACAGCGGCTCTGGAAAATCTCAATGCTCCTGGAAGACCATAAAAAAACACCTTTTGGATGTAACATCACTTTCTGCAATACATCCTCTGGGTTGTTCTTCTTGTTTGCCACCATTAACTGGAGACTCATAATCTCATTATGATGAAGATGACTTTTCTTTCGGATTTCCAAGGCTATGTTTCTCAACACTTGAGAAGTTGGAACTTCATCTCTACAGCCCGATTGCACAACATCATCATCCATTTTGCTCATTGTTTCCAGATACATGGCTCTAGGTAATTGCTTTTCCAATTCATGGCCAATTTTATCTCTCTTATGAGCTCTTACAGGTCTTCTTCTTAGTTCATAGTGGTTGTGCACACACTCGAGACCTTGAAAATTGACTTTTGCCTTTAGATCGTCTTCATTATCTACAGTGACAGTGACAGTGACTGGACAATCCTCAAAACTGCAGTAACCCAGACACCAGAAGAAAGGGCCCTTTCTTACTGAGTCCAAAGCCTTGACTCTGTGCCTTTTGAAGGCAAAGGAACAATATGGAAACACTGTCCGTATTCCGTCTGAAATCAGATTTGTCCACTGTAGTCCCTTGTATCCTCTTTGGGATCTCTTATTTTTTATATTAGTCCATTCTTTCCTTTTCAGGAAAAAAAAATTTGTTGCAAGTGGGACCCTGATTCTTATGAATCCATCATCAGATGAGTTGCTGTTAGGCTAAAAAAGAGGAAAAATTTATTTTGTGAGAAAACATTTTGTCCATGTTACATAACTACCGTAATATCAGTAAATATACCTGAAATACTTGTGTATTTTAAGTATATTAACAACCAGTGTTTCTAATGTCAGAATATATAGCAAAAATTCATGTTGAGAAGTGTCATGAAATATAAATTTCATTCTATGTTACAACATTTGATAAAATTCTTTATTTAATTGTATATTGTGTTTTTAAAAATATTTTTTATGTAACATAAAGTGGTCATTTAAACAATGATCCTAGCGCCAATCATAACTTATGTGAAAGCATTTTTAATGACTGACCTGCTCAGGAGACAGCTGTCCATCCTCCTGCAAGGAGATGTCCGGTGACAGAGAAGCGGCAGCTGATAGTTCTTCTGGTTGCTATTACATGAGTTGAGAGGTGTAACTTTAGTGTAATTACATGGAAGTGTTAAGGAGAAATTATGATAGTACAGACAGACTGACCTGCGCAGGAGACAGCTGTCCATCCTCCTGCGAGGAGATGTCCGGTGACAGAGAAGCGGCAGCTGATAGTTCTTCCTGTTGAAAATGACATTACCCGTAACAATATTAATTTTAGGGATAATTTCAACAGTAACACATTGACTAAAATTTGGTATACCAACATATTTGATATCAAACACATAGAATTTTATTTATGGAACCTGCTCTGGTGGCTTTTGTCCATTATCTGAATCCCCTTTGACTGGTATAGACAAGTTCTGTAGAGAACAGGCATACATTTTTAATAAATTTGATTTTAACTAAATAATTTAATACAATATATATTTTTTTTAAATAAGTGAAAAGAACTAACCTGACGAAATGCATCACAAATTCTGTAGCGGTTATTTTGATTATTCTGAATACCAAGTGTCAGGCAAACTTGACCCCAGGGGCCTTCTTTATGAGGTGCATGGTCCTCCAGTTGGATGCCATGTTTTTTCAGCTGTTCCACAGTTTCAATAATTTCATTGGTTGTAATCGTTTTATTTTTGTTCTAAAACAGAAGATATAGCATTTTCAGTTTTATTTTTCGTGGAAAATGTATATGAAAGAAAAGAAGAAAAAAATACATACCCCAAATAAGCAGAAGCGGTAGACTCTAAGTGTAAAAAAGAAATCATTACATTGTCATTTATATCATTGAAATCATAACATTTTATAAAGAATATGTATAATATTCTCAATGAATTGAGAACAATTTTAAATCGGTGCCACTAATTACAAAACTATCAACTTTGTTTCTGTTCAAGTACTATTTGAACATGTTTTTGTGAAATGCAATGCCCCTGAAGAAAATGTGCAGCACTTGATGTTAAAAAGCCATTGCCTGTTAGCAACAGATGTGCCTGTTATAGAACACGTGTTAATTAATTTCTGCCGTATGCTACAACTTTGCCTGAGTCCTGTGCGCAAATCTTTTTTTGTTTTTGCTCATAGCGAAGCCTGTTATCGAAAAAATATGGTGAAATAAATGTAATTTTAAGTGTTACACATAAGAAAAAAGACATTTTTACAATCAGAAATAGACTAGCTAATATCTTAGGCTAGGCTACAAGTAGGGATGGGTATCGTTTAGGTTTTATCCGATACCGGTGCCAAATCGGTACTTTTGAAACGGTGCCGGTGCTCAAACGGTGCTCAAACCGGTGCTTAAAGAATGGAGAACATAAAATTGGTCCAAAAACCACTCATGTTCAGCTGGTTTTTTGTAAAAAGATAACAATGTTAGCCTTTTCTACAGCTATGGGGCATATATGGTATCACTCTTGGCTGGAAGCAGTGCTTAAACAATGGAAAAAACACAAACTTTGTCCAAAAACCTCTCATGTTTAGCTGTTTTCCACTTTTTCTTTGGTCATTTTAGCCTTTTTGGCCAGGGTGAAGGGAGTATCTGCCATCAAACAAGAAGACAGCCGCATGTAGCTATGATGATGTTTGCTAGTTCACCTTACGTGCATTAATGTAATAACGTGGTTAGCCTACTCAAAGTAAATTACACACGAACAACATTAAGCTACTCACGCAGAGAAGAACGGCTGCTGCTGCATCATCATCCTCATCATTTCTGCTACACTGGCAGGGCTAGGGGCCAGGACTCTACTCTTCGGGTTTTTGGGGATGTTGCTAAATCCGGGTCCGATAACAGGCACCACACCCGCAGTAGATGCGCTCGGTGTGAGGTCTCGCAGCAAGCTATCAAATACGGCGCATTTCTCGGCTTTTAAAAAAAACGCTATGCGTCGCCAGGTGTTTCATCAGATTCGAGGTGTTACCTCCTTTGACAGTATCACAGTATCAGCTTAAAGCACTTGTTGCAGGCTGCTGAGTTTGCATATTTTGCTGTGAAGTACAGCCAGACTTTTGACCGCTTCATCTTGGGCATTTTTAATCTGTAGCTCTGCTCTAAAAGAACGTACGTACCTGGACCCGCCTACTATCCTCAGAAACATAAAATGATTGGCTAGAAGTGTATCACAGCTCAGGAAAAAAAAGCACCGAAATAAAGCACTGAAATGTGCGCTGCTTTTCGGTCTGGTTACTACCGTTTATGACACCGGTACCCATCCCTAGCTACAAGACTTGATTACTCAATTACATGTAATTGGAGATGAACTACTTTGTTAGCAAATTTTAAAAGTTAATATTTAAAGTTTATACTTAAAAAACGAACTCACCCCTTCTCCTTCTTCGGCATTTTTTCTGCACAAGACTTTTATGTTCAAAATGACATGTTTTCACCTCTAGTTTTTGGAATGTCGACAGAGTCAGACACTCAAAGCTCGCATGTCCAGTAGTGGGCGGTATAGGCTCTCCAACAGATTTTGTTTTTTTCAAGTGGACCATTATGGCTTTGCAATATTGCTCCACTTGATTAAAATTTTAAAATATCTCTATTTATTCAATCATTTTATTGTAAAATTTAAATTTGCAGTTATTATCAAAGGAATACACATAAGTGGTTGATAGGAAATATTAAGACTTAGACAAGAGACGTTCAAAAGATGGGGAAAAACAGAGGGGATGTGGGACGGTGACACAAGACAGTAAATTCCATTGGATTACCTACTGGAAGAAAAAAACAGAAAAGAAAACAAGCAAAAATATAACACAATACACAACAGCAAGTATCACATCCACAACCTAGATAAGTATAAGTAACAGTAAATAATAAATATTGGTGTCAGCACGGCCCCTGCCAAGAAACATTACCATCTACATGTATTTAAAATTGAGACGTGGGCACCGGCAACTTAGGAGAGGTTGAATACACAGACCATCCCTTGGACGCCATTCAGCATGCCCAGCACAAGTGATGTTGATGTATAGATTGTGGAATAAAATTGAGGTACAGGTGGTCGGAAGGGGACACAGCAGGAATGTCTCACACCCACCTCAGTGAAACAACTGTACGCCAAAGCCCTGCATGTGTGGCGGTGTGATGGAGTGGGGATGAGGAGGGGAGGGAAGTGAAGGCAAAGTACTCTCTCGTGGGGCCAGGTCCCCCGCTGACCCAAGTAGGCACCCCTGGAAGCCACAAAGGCCCATCCGGACGGGGGCCTACATTAGCACCACCACCAAGCCCCACGGAGCCTTGGGTGGTGGGCGCACATCGTAACCCACCACAGAGGAAAATACATCCACCCAAACATTCAATAATCTCTCTGACTGCATAAGACGAAAGACACCACAGCTGAGTTTATTGTCCACCTCTGTACTAATTTTAAAGTTAACTATTGTCTTTTTTTTGTGGGTTTTAAATGTGGTGAATACTTGACAAACAAAGTAAAAAGAAAAAACCAAAAAGACAATTATAAATTAAAGGGCCTTGGAGATGTCATTCAAACTAACACCATTGCACATCAAAACATAAATGTGAGTAACAGAAAGAATAAAAAAACATTTCAGAATAATTCTAAGGTGGAATTACCCTGTGGAAACAGGAACTTTCCATTTTAGAGCATTTTGAAATCACTAAAAGTTAGGTCAATTATGGACAATTTGAAAGGGCTTTTATTTTTGAAAGCAAAATCAGAATTACTTGATATTGATATGGTATCACTGTGGGGTTGTATACTGTTGATCTAAAGTGGAATTACCCTGTGGAAACAAGAATTTTTCATTTTAGAGCATTTTGAATCGTTAGAAGATTAAGTCAAATATCGGCAATTTCAAAGGGCCATTACTATGAAAAGCAAAATCAGACTGACTTGATATTGATATGGTATCACTGTGAAAAAGACTGCGGTTGGAAAGTGTTGATACAAAGTTCAAATAGTATTTTCAGAGCATTATGAAGTCATTGAAAGAGTAGTTCAAAAATGAAGATTCACAGGGCTTTTACTTTGAAATCCAAACTAAGATGGCCTTGATAGTGACAGGGCACAATTAGGGTACAAGGCTGTGTCATATAGATCGTTCATTAGAGTTTGTAAAATAAAATAAAAAAGCCTAAATTATATGTTATTATGTTCTTAACATATCTGTTAATTGTTAATTAGATGCATTTTTTTTTCTTTTTCTGCCCATTCTGTTGGTTTTTGTTTTTTTGCCCTTCTCCCCCGTCCCTCTTCTCAGCTGTTTCTCTTTCCCTCTTTCTTTCTCCCCTTCTTTCCCCCAGTCAAGTCTGTCCCGTATTCAGCAAGTGAAAATAAAATAAACAATAAAAGGTGAATCAAATGGACCATTACGGCAAGGCTGGGATGGTCAATTTGGTAAAGTAAATCCGTTGGGCATCTTTCTTTGCCTTTAGACAACAATTCTGATGAAAAAGAGCCAAACGGGACAGGCCAAAAAGAAAAAAAAAAAAAGTCCAGTCACACCTCCAACACTTAACACCCACAACTACTACTTGGCTCTATATTAGGAGCCACTGACTCACCTGCCAAACACCACCTTTTACAGCACCTACTGTTTATAATGCTGCTCCTCTCTGTCCTTTCCACAACACCTACCTGCATGGTTTTGCTGAGAATACCAAGCCACAAGGTGACATTCACATGATTTAATTAGGAAAGAAACTAGCATACATTCAAGCGGATCCCAAGAGTGAGTTACTTAAAAGACAGTAAATGCACAACTTCCTCAAAGCACTTCAAATATGTGTGAAATTGAAGCCAAAAAATTCCCAGCTAACTTTCCAGGAAGTCCTCCATGCCCGTGCTTTGAATTGGTTTCTTTTTAGATAGATTGCAAACAGTTTGACATGTTGACGTATGTAAAGTGCAGTAAAAATAGAAAGAAAAGAAAGTAGAAAAAAGAAAGAAAAAAAAACATATCTGTTAATTCACTCGAAGTTGGCTTTTATTTTGAAATCCGGTTTCCACATCCATTCCCGTAATACTTTGAATACACAGGGAACGTAAAACAAACTGGAGGCTGGCTTGACTGCAAGTCTCGAATTGGAGGCTGGCTTGACACCAGTGCTGCACTGACTGTGGGACTTTAATGTGTTAAAAGCAGGTTGAAGACGGCTCAGAAACATTTGAAGATTAAAATTTAGCATTATGGCTGCTGGTGGTTTGTAAAGCCTCTACTCAGCTGTATTTTTGTTACTAATTTATGTTTGTTGTTGTTTAACACAGATTTCAGAAGAGCAAATATGCTTAATAGTTTAACTAGATTTCAATTGTCAGTGTGGGACTGCTGAGTCACCTGAAGAACTCATTTCATTCATTCTCCACATGATGTTCATATACAGAAATGTTTCACAGGAACTGATTTCTCCCAAAGGGTGAACTAGTGTGATTCCATAGATTACCTCTGTATGAATGTACTTCTTAAATGAAGGCAAGTGTTTGTCCTTTTCTGTTCCTCAGGTACAGTACGTGATATCAAGGGCAGGCGGTCAACACTGGGGGAAGACAAGAAGCAGACGTACTTCCAAGAAGGAGCTGCAGTGAGGTCAGAGGTCAGAATTTAACAGCTCAGGTTTATATTTTAGAGGTTATAAAAAATCAAAATGTATTTATAAAGAAACCTTTAAATAATAGTCATAATTATGCTTATTATAAGAAATATCAAACATTTAAGTGGATTTTCTGTTACACATATCGTGTTAGCCCTGCAATAAACTGGCAGCCTGTCTTTGTCCTGTATCAGCTGGGATAGGCTTCATCCTCCCGCAACCCTGAATTGGATACATTGTATTCCAATTATGTAATCTGATCATTTACAAACTGAAGGTATCTAATCAAAATGTAAGTAATAATTATAAAATGGGAAAGCAGAAATAAGTGTGACATAAATGTAAATGTGTGAGCTGACATAGAGGACAGCTACATGTAGTCTGAAAAACCTCCTGTTAAAGGAGGAACCAGTTAGAAGCTGTTTTCAAAGTAGCTGAGCAGATTTCATCTCAAGTAAGCGATTAAGTGTTTGTTCGTTTGTTCTGCCACTTAAAGAGCATTTAAGGACGTCGTTTGAGTGTCCAGTTGAATTAATTCTACTGGCTCTCATGGTCATTTGTTATTATAGACATATTTTTCATGTTCATCCAGCTATTTAGTAAATTCTATCTATTTAGTAATATCCATCAGCTATAAAATGTAATATAAATATAAAAATATCTAAATATCTCCTGTCCTTTATGTTTTAATGATGTAAGTCTGTTATCGTGTTACATTAGCATTCCTCACATATCAATGAGATGCTGTACAGTACAATCCTACTGACACAGCAGAGGGATAACGACGGCTATTCAACATCGTTACACGACACATTCGAGCTGCATGACACAGACAAAGTGACTAAATCATCTTTTTTGTGGTTTATTGTCTTCAAACCAGCAGACAAAGGTGATGGAAGAAGATGTCAGAGAAGAACTTCAGGCCGTGGACTGAAAAGGTATTTTTTTCTTGTTATCAAAAGACATTTGGAGTGGCAGCTTCTACAAGTGGTTGTGCTGAAGTAAAGCTTACAGTCTAAGAAATAACAGTGTTGATGTTCAGCACAAAGAGAAAAGAGCCACCAAAAAGCTGTCAGCCACAGATGTGCTATAAGAGTTAGAAACTCTACTTATGGAGAAACTTTCTAAGTCTAACAGGGGACAGGTACTCCTGCCCAAATAACATGATATAACCCCACATACAGCCCAGCCATAAAGTGAACCAAGCCATTTAGTTAAAGACAGCATGGGACCAAATGCATGTAACCAGCCTGCATCAACCTGGCATTTCTTCCTCCTGAATTAAATGAATGAATGGATGAAAGTTAAATGACTACAAACCTAAAGCCACTAGTTCCCACACTGGAGCTCCCTGACACTGTGTGTTAACCGTATTTATCTTGAATCAACAGTTGTAACAGGCTAAGATACGTGAGACACTGCATTGAATTTGTTCCTGTCTTAATGATTTCAGCTCAGATGTTCTGCTTTTTCCTTTCAGTAGATCAAAGCAGCTCGTGCTCCTTCTGCTTCCAATTTAGAAGAAGAAGGCGAAGGCTTCAGCGAAGTGGCGTTCATGGTCTCAGTGAACAGTCACGGTCACACACTGCATGTGGTTTTAAAAGCAACATGTCTGTTCACCACAACAATGGAGATGTGTAATATTAGTGCAGCTACGGTTTGTTCTTGAACATCAGTTCTGTTTTCTACTTTGATCACTTAGACCAAAAAAGTGTTGTTTTCAGATTCTTTCTTTTACATCTATAAACCACCTGTTCATTTTTTTATTACAATTAGTTTCACATGAATGTTAGTGTTTCCTTTATGATCTTTTAATGCTTACACTACACTGTACACGTCTACATTAGAGACATTTCTGTTTCCTGTTTCTGTTGACTTAGAGTTGTGAAATGTTCTTTTATTTGATGCACAATATGAAGCTCATAATTTTCTTACAAATAAAACTCTAATGACAAACATGAACAGCTGTGCTTATTTCTGAGACATGAGTTTTTGAATGTGTTCATATTTAGACAGTGTGCATCTGTATGCTGAAACTGTGATGGTGAACCTGAGGTGATGGTCAACAGAAGGCAAATATACATCAATATAAAACAATATTGAAGTAATGTCTTTACCCTCTGCAGCGTGTGCACGCAATCACCTTATTCACTGTAGTAAACATGCACCGCTAGCTCACGTGACCGACTGTCTCCATGGTTACATCGTATATTATTAGCTATGTAAACAGCTTCCAAAGATGCCGCCATAGCTCTCTGCAGCTGTAACACTTTCACACTTTGCAAATCATTTCATGTTTTTGATAGTTATGAAGACAGAATGTGTTTTTAAGGTCATGCTAGGCGGTTGCTATGGTGGTTGCTGTGGACTTGGGTGGACCGCGTCCGATTCCTGTTATTAGCTGTCCGCCACAGGAAGGCTGCGTTCCATTTACAAGTAGTGACAGTCTGCCGCAACTCGAACTCAAACCCCGCTTTGTTCTTTAATTATAGGCCTTTTATAGCCATTCATGACACGCACACACACACATAAAGCACTTTGCCTCACCATGAGAATGCAACTTCACCTAACCTAACCTTAAAGTATCTGATATAGGATAGAAAAATGAAGCAACCAGAGATTTAATGATGAAGACTCTGGGTTCTGTAGTTCACGTTTTACAGTCCTGAATGACTCTTTGCATATGATTTATTGAAGAGGAGATTAGAATGCACTTTACATTTAGACTGTTGCTGTTTCATTTTTTACATTGTTGCCGTGTTATGTCATGAATAAGGTTCACCTGCTGGGGGTTTGATGGATCAGCTGGACAATACAGTCAAAGACAGACTTCATTCATCATATGCAAGAATCCTAGTTGGATTTTTGTTGTCACTCATGTTTTTGAACCAAATATTGAAAACAATTCTGGCAGACTGGATACCTGGTCAGGTGTACATTACCTTGTACTCAAGCATCCCAGGACAGAGCCCTGCCCCACCATGAGCCTGGGTGGATACGTGGTTATTAATATAAAAGGACCGATACTGAATATGAATATTTCATGAAAACTGAATTATAATACAAATTAGTAATAAGGGTTTCTCTGCGCCCTTATCTACTCCATACTCAGCTGCGGGCAGAGAGGGTGACAGGAGAGGATGGCACTGAAGAGAAGATGCTCGGTTTCTGGAGTCTCCTGGTCCTGTCAGTATTAGTAGGATGCATCTGCTGTGTCTTCTCGTGGATGCTCACCTACCTTGACTCGTTCCAGCCTGGTATGGATTTCCCAACACAGTGGCCCACGTCAGAGACGTTTAATATTGATTACATATGTCTGAATTGCTAACCCTAACCCTAACCCTAGCTCAACAGACCACAATGCCCTGGACTGTCAGTATTATTACATGCTGTGAACATAAGTACCTTTGATCACAGTTTATATTGTAAAAGAGAAGGAATATTGGAAAAAAAAGATCAACATTGTGATATTATTTCTTCCAAACTGACCAGAAACATGCTTGTCAGACTCTCACAGCAAAGGATCAGACTCACTGTGCATGACGGCTCAGGCCAATGATGTCTGTTAGATTGTCAGTTGTTTAGTGCTTCTGTACAGTTAGGGTCACCGTCTCTATTTCAGAATAATTAATATGCGGAAAACACTAAAAGTTGATTGTCTTCCAATATTCTAGCATAATTAAAAAACTTTGACTTTAAGTACATATTATTAGTCCTAATGCCAGCATGATTCTTCATAACTCCTGCTTTGAAATACTGAACTTTGAAATTGACCTGATGAAAGATCATTTACAGTGGCACTCTGTCAGGATCATTCTGACTGTAAGATCACTGTATTAATCTGAATCCTTCTGAAATGTGCTGTGAATGAATGCTGATGCAACTCACTGTGGGAAAGCTGTTAATAAAAGGAATCTGTGACACATGCAACACATTCACAGAGGAAGAGGACACAAAGGGAGGACACGCAGAGGCTGTGTTGAAGTCAGAAATCCAAATCTTTATTAAAAAACAGGCGGCGGTAACAAACAGGAAGACAAGCAGTCCATCAAACAGTCTACAGGGTCAAACATACAGAGAATTCAAACAGCAGTAAAAAATAACTGGACACTGAAAAACTTAAAGCAATGTGTGACGCAATAGAAGGAAGCAGCGCAGTATATTCACTGAATTATCATCAATTACAAAAGAGAAAAAGGACGATTTCTAAGGATTATTTTCTTAAATGCAGTTAAGAGTGTGGCAGGTAAAGATGGAAACATACAGAATGTAAACTGTGTGAGTTTGTGAACTTTGTTAGTAACAAATGAGGTAAAAAAAACAACCCCAAAACAGACAAAACACAGAAAGAGGCTCTCAGTATTCATTCATAATTAGAAAGAAACATTCTGGTCGTGGATTTTTACAGTCTTAGTTCCGCTCGCTGTCATCATTATAATCATCATGATCAATGGCGAGGTCCTGAGGTGGGTGGGGCTGTCTCTGGTGATGTCACCATGAAGGAACAGCATCTGGCACGTGTTGGTGAAACATCCCAGTACACTGGTGTAGTTTCCTCTCCAGCTGTTTGACACGTGACACTTGAACATTAAGGGGAAGAAGAAGAAACAGTGTTAGGTCAGGTGACCACATGATTTCTAAAGTAACTGACAGGAAGTAACCAGGCCGTCAGAAATGGATGGCATGTGTTTAGAGTTACTGGAGTTGGGTAACTCTACTTACCAAAAGCAGAAGCACACAGATGAAGGATCAGATGCTGAATGTTGCAGGAACATGCTCATGTGTGGTGGTCATTCAGTGCTGCTCCGGCAGGTTACACAGTCCAAGACTGATATGCTGCCCATCTGAGAGTTTGAAAACACACATGCAAAGATTTATTTTGTATTACAGTCAAAGTTGGATGTTCATTTTTGTCCTTTAAAAATGTTTGTGTATTTGAAAGCACTAACATTTAAGGATGACTTGGATCGTCTCCTTTAAAGGGGAGACAAGTGTATCCACTGATCCACGTCACTTTACCTGGATGATGACTCCTCCGCCCTCACTCAGAAACACTCCTAATATAACCAAGCAAATAAATAATATTGAAGATTTACTTACATCATTACAAAAACAGCAAAAACATCTCCCTTTGATTCTATTTCTCCATTCCTGCTGAACATCAGGCAACAAATATCTCAATAAATCACAGTAAAATGTAAAGCACATGTTTTCTCTGCTTTGTCTAACCTCTGCAGGGCCTCTGTCAAGAAAATCATAACTGTAAGCATAAAACCAAAATATACATTTCATAACACGTCACTGGACAAACCTCGGTCAGTTGATTTCCTCTGTGCAGTGCAGACGAACATCAGTCAGCAAGTGACTCTGCTGGTTCTTCTGAGGAAACACCACCGTCTCTCCACACCGTCACCATCTGTGAGCACAAACTGCCGCTCTGCTCTGCCAGCATGTAGGAATCACATATCACACACACAGGGGTGAAGAAACATCAGAGCTCAACTTTGGATACTTTAGATCTCCACCACAACCACCCACACATGCAGGGCCTTGGAGTAGGGGTATGTCACCAGGGTGCAGAGGAGGCTAACCCCCCCCCCCCCCCCCCTCTGTCCCCTTCTGGCTGCCTCTGCCTCAATTTTATCCCACAACTTAGACATTCACATTACTCACACTCTCATTACACATACATATAGGATCTTGGGGGTGGGCACGATACACGGAGTCCAAAGTACCATCAGGGTGTACACCCCACCCCTGGCATCGTTGCCCACCTCTCAATTTTAAATACACGTAGACATTGAGGGCTAGCAGGAGGGACCATGCGCTTACCTGCTGCTCTCTGGCAGGTAGCTCCAAGCCCTCCTGGGTTTTAAATGCACCTTAGAACACACATGCATCAACACTACAATGAGCGGGTGGAGGGAGGTTCGGAGTCTTCTCTCACCCCCGTTCTCTGCGACCTGCTGGAGCAGGGGGGCTAGGACTAGGAGGAGGAGTTGGCCGTCCGACTGCGGTCTGGAGTGTGGAGCCTTCCTGCTGCTGCGGAGTCGGGGCGGTCTGCCTCCCCCCACCGCAGGGAAAAGGGAAACACCACCTGGGTCTGGGTGCAGTTCCCCCCTCCAGGGGCGGGGGCACCTAGACCCGGTTTGTAGAGTATGCTTGGGGAGTGTGATCGTGTGTACAACGTCTCTTTATGTCTGTCTCCACGTTGGTTGAGTGTGGAGTAAGTGCATATGAGAGCATGAGGGTGGGAATGGATGTTTGTGTCTGTGTGTGCCTGTATGTCTGTGTCTATATGTCAGGTTGGGTGTCAGGCGCCACCTCTCTGGGGACATCTCAGGCCCTCCAAGGTTTGGAGGCCTATCTCCCCCTACCACCACTTCCCCTGCCAGTGGCGGACCCCCTCAGACATCGGTGCGTTGGTGGTTCTTTGTGTCCGGGGATGGGCGTCCGGGTACACACCGGCTCACTCCTTGGCGGCCGCTTATCGGGGCCTGGAGCCTGGGGCTCGCTCGGGCCACTTCGGAGGTGGGGTGCCCCCGGCCTCTCGGCCTGGGGCTCGGTCACTCAGGCGCAGCTGGCTGCCGGCGGAGCTCACGGGCGCGTCACTGCAACTCCCCCTGGCTTCTGCTCCGCGGCTGCTGAGTGAGCCCTCATCTGGGACTCTCCTCAGCTCTTTCCGGGACAGTGGCGCAGCTGCCCCTCTGTTGGTCTTCCTTGGTCTCTTGTGTTCTGGGGGCCTCTGGATGTCTGGAGTCTTGATCTCCTCCACACCTGCTTCACGCCCTGGAGGACGGGGCTGTGGCCCCCCCACACCCTCTAGCAGATTATTACATGAAGGAACCTTTTAAAAAAACAAGCACGTCCATGCTCACAGGTGTACACACGGGTGATCACACCCACAAACTACACCCTTTTTGGCTCCTACCTCAAAGCACACTGTGTTCTGTTGATCTTATGTGCTGCACAATAATGTTTAACATTTAGTATTTACTGTCATATTCCCATATATCATTGTGATGCTGTTTATTCTATTACTCTTGTTCTCTTCTGCTTGCTTTCTTTTTTCTTTCTCAGCAGGTGATCCAGGTGATTGATATATGCATTTTTTTTTCTCTGCTCATTCTGTTGGTTTTTGTCTTTTGCCCTTCTCCCCCGTCCCTCTTCTCAGCTGTTTCTCTTTCCCTCTTTCTTTCTCCCCTTCTTTCCTCCATTCAAGTCTGTCCCGTATTCAGTAAGTGAAAATAAAATAAACAATAAAAGGTGAATCAAATGGACCATTACGGCAAGGCTGGGATGGTCAGTTTGGTAAAGTAAATCCGTTGGGCATCTTTCTTTGCCTTTAGACAACAATTCTGATGGCAAAAGAGCCAAACGGGACAGGCCAAAAAAAGAAAAGAAAAAAAAAAAAGAAAAAAAGGATACTTTAGATCTTAACAGATCAAAGCAGCTCTTAGTTTCAACAATCAGACAAACAATGATACCAAACTGATTCTGTATGAATACAATATGGTATTTTCAATACAGGTGTCAAATTAATTTATTAAAACTAATACAGATATATGTATATTTTTTTTGATAAATTAGTTTGCTAAATTATAAGAATATATTTTTTATTTTTTTTTTCATTTAACAATTGCAACTGAAAGAAATTAAATATTGAACAAAAATATATTGTCACATTCTGAGCATGCTCAGCACGCTGACAGACTTGAAGTTGCTACAGATTTTAAGAATGTCACAGGCTGGGTCTCTGACCCAGCGCTCTGAGTTCATTTTTGTATTTGTCTCATTTTGATATGTGATTAGTTTTGTGTCATTTCCTATCTAGCTTTAGTTTAAGCTGTTATTTATTATTGTTCCCTTGGTTTTCTATGTTTTGGGTTCTTGTATTATTCTTCACGTATTAGGTCTGTTAAGTTGTGTTGTCATGTCTAGTTTTAGTATTTCCCGTTTTATTCTGACAGTGTCATGTGTTCTTTGTTCATTGTATTTAGCGTTCCTCCTCCTGGTCCTGTCATTTAGGTTTATGTCAGTCAGCTGTTTCCCCCATGTGTCTCCACTTCCCCTGATCACCTCATGTATGTATTTAAGCCCTCTGTTTTCTGCATGTCATTGTCGGGTCGTCTGTTTACCTCACCTCAGTCATAGGTCTAGTTTTCGTCTGTTATTTCCACGTTAGTCATAGTCTTAGCCTGTTTATTTCCACCTCAGTCATAGTTTTTGGTCTCAGTACCGTTTAGTATTTTGTTTCTTAGTGTCTTGTCAGTTTACTTTGGTTTCCTGGTTTACTTCTGCCGTCATCTAATAAAGGATCACTTTTTCTGTTCAACCTTCAACTCCTCGTCCTCATCTGCTTTTGGGTCCTGTTTCCATTACACACCGGCGCACCCCGCCGTGACAAAGAAGTGATAATTATGGGGAAGAAACTTCTCTTGTTCATCCGTTTAATCAAACATTTGATGCCTCAGCTGTCTCAGTCTATAGCGTTCTGCAACTACAACTAACCTGAAGCTTGGATTTGGCTGCAGGTGCCCCTGTACATCCTTCTCAGATGTGGGTACCAGTTAATCCCACTTCTTCCTGAGCTTTGCTTCATCACAAGACCAAAGGTGGCATCCCGTGTCACAGTCTTATCATCATCCAGAAGAAACATTTGAAGAAACATCATGGAGAAGAAACATTTACGCGCCTCCTGGTTTTGTTTTCTGATCCTGCGAAAAGACTGAGGACAAAGCCCAGAGAACACGAGATACACAACATTCAGACTCAACAGCCTCCATAAATGAAGAGCACCAGGTTGGTTCAGTTATAGTAGATATGAGCATACTTCACATTACTGGGTATGAATAATAATGAGGAGGCAAACTTTGAAGATGCAGAGCATGATGTCCCATCATCAGACTGTAAACAAACATCCACCAGGCTTCTTTGTTGCCAAAATTGATGATTCTCCTATCAGGGATCAGTAGCGTGTATTAACGTGTGGTATAAGCAGCAGTCACTGAAATATTACTGTTTCAGATAAGAAATCTAGGACATAAAAGCCAGGGTGGGAGGGATCTCTGCAAACTGACTTACCTCTGCAAGTGTGAAGCTCAACAAAAATCTGACTCTCCAGTCACAGATAGGGGTGGGTATTGATAAGATTTTCACGATTTGATTCCATTTTCGATTCTGTTTAACGATTCGATTCTTTATCTATTCTTTTTAAAAAAGGAGAACACTAAGGTCGATTAGCTTAGAACTTTGTTTTATAGCTTCTCTTTGAACAAGATATAAATTTAGGAGTAACATGGCCTTACAAACACAGCAGTGAGATCTTAAGAGATCCAGCCTACGGCTCTTCAATGGGGTGTCACAGGGTCCCCAGGAAAAGAAATTGTAAATGTAAAATAATAAAATAAATATTCTTCTGTAGCAATAACAAAGTATAACATAAATTAATCTGTAGCAATTACACAAGAATATCCAGTAATGTCCCTGTGTACAAAAGGCCAGCCAGTTCGCAGAACTCATGAACGGAGCCACATCTGCGGAGTAAGATATCAGCATACTGCTGCCGTTTAGCCAATGAGCGGTGAGGCAACCCATTCTCTTCGCCAATCAGAAGACACAATTCTACCTCATCACTACGCACACGTCGACGCAGAGAGTTCGGTCGGAGCTGCAGGTGGGAAGAGTCAGCAGAGTTTACTCACCGTGTGGATTTTCGTTCCTTCTAATGCTGTTAGCGGTGTGCGTCCATGAGACTGTAAGTTTCTGTGTTTTATCGTGTTTGTTCTTTGCTGCGGCCATTATCCTCCCTTGTTTAATCCTTGGCGCATACTTTGTTTACCGATTGTTACTGCCGTTTACTGCGAAGCAGCCTCTGCCGTGCGGTCATTAAGGGACCGTCACTAATTTCTCATGTTAGCTCTGATGTAAAGTGCCTAGTTAGGATTTATGTAAATAGTAAAATTAGCATTTGTTGACACTCCCTTATTTTGGTTGAATGTTCCACTATCCAGTATTGTTTGTATTGTTGTATTACACATTTAATTCACTCTGTTCACATAATTATGGAAGACTTTTATGTTCTTTCCAACAGAAACCACACCATCACTCACCACACGGCATATAGCATTTTACAGCCTGTTAAATCCCCTCACTCACATTATGGATGTGTGCTTCGGATTCTTGTTAATAAATGAGTGAACGGCAGATACCTGAGTGGCAGTGGATTTTGTGGATACGCCATCTGTTCTTATCGGACAACCCTGTTGAGATTGTGGATTCATAGAGTCAGCACCTTATCATCTACATCATTCATAGTCAGGAGGTCAAGTCCATCCCTCTTAAAGTGACCTCCTCCATTACACCCTGCCTACAATTAAACACATTCACTTACCGAAAATCAGGGGCATCTGCTGTGGCAAATGGGTGCAAACCTTTTACCACAAACTTAGTCACTGCTTCGTCTATCCTGGCCTGAAAGGACACCGGTAGACTGCAGCAACAACTGCCAGCACCTGAGCCAGCCAGACTCTGTCTGTCTCTCTCATCATGGTCACCTAAATGCACAGTAATAGCAGGTTTTGTAATAAGGCAGATCGCGCTAACATAATATGCACTGTTAGTTGATTATTTACCTGCCGCATTAACGGGAGAGGACGTGCAAACGTTACTGCTGCTGCTGGGTTGAGATTCACGAGATTCATTTAAGGTCATCGCGTGTTTTGTGAGCAAATGCTTTTGCATATTCGTAGTGTTTCCTCCCTTAAATGAAATATCCACTTTGCAAGTATTGCAAGTTCCCCTGTTGTCATCCGTTCTCGTAAAGTATAATCAAACTTTTGAGCGTTTGAGCCGCTTAGGCGCCGTGTTTCCTGCCAGGTAAATGATGCTCCGCAATGTGGTGACGTCATTCGGGGCGACTGGAATTGATAAGGGAATCGTTTGCAAAAATGGCAAACAGTTCCAAGGAATTGAAACAGTGGGAACCGGTTCTCCACAAGAACCGGTTTTCGATACCCATCCCTAGTCACAGACAAACAAAAACTCCAGCCGGGAGATAGAAAACGCTGTCTGGGTCTTGCTGGATGTTGCTGGTCAGAGTCCCACATTAGCAGAGTGCTTCTTGGTCCCACTGACCCATGTGGACAGCGACTGTGGAGAACTGTTCTGGAAAACAGAAAAAGACAATTAAAATAACAGAAAGCCAAACAGGATTTCCACAAAGACTCTCTTGGAATCAGCAATCAAAAAAAATCACTGGTTCATATTTCAATCAAATATGAACAGGTTCCTTAACTGTATGCAGTTCAGATCTGATTTAATTTAATTTCCTTCACACAGCACATTCGTCCAGGCTGACAGGTAAACATAGAATTAATCTCAGGTAACATGACTCATAGTAGAGATTCAGTAAGAAAGATTGCAGGCTCTAATATTATTACCACACAATCCAAGGACACACCAACAGCTCCGATTTGTAGAACTATTTAAACAAATGTCTTCTGAATATTCAATTCATGTTCACAGTGGGGGAGGGGGGGGGGGGGTGTAGAATATTTCTAACATTTTGAGTTATTTTCCAGTGTTAGAAAATCAGCACTGCTCAGTGTTAGCCATTTCTCCAGGCTGGAGAAATTGATCAGGAGGGCTAGCTCTGTGGTCGGCATGAAGCTGGACACTCTGGTGACAGTGGCAGAGAAAAGGACATTAAAGAAACTGATGGACATTATGGACAATGCCAGGCATCCTCTGCACACGGCCATAAACAACCAGAAGAGTCTGTTCAGTGACAGGTTGCTTCTCCCCAAGACAAGAACTAACAGACTTAAAAACTCCTTTGTCCCACACGCCATCAGACTGTTTAACTCCTCTCTGGAGGGGAGAGGGAGGGGAAACAGGAGGACAAAGGAGGGGGGAACAACTAAGCTGTAGTGCCTCTTCACCTCACTGTACAATACCTTGTGCAATACTTTTTGTAAATAGTCAACAGTGCAATAGACTCAAGACTTGAAATGTGCAATTCACTTGTATTTTTATTTTTTATTCCTATTTATTCTATTTATCCCCTTTGTATATTTTATTTATATTTGTTTCTGTATTTATATATATGTGTGTGTGTGTGTGTGTGTGTGTGTGTGTGTGTGCGTGCGTGCGTGCGTGTGTATATATATATATTTATATATATATATATATATAACAATTCTGTAACTGTAACTTCGGTCGTTGCTGTGCTTTTTTTGGAAATCGAATTTCCCAGAGGAACCCACCCGAGGGATTAATAAAGTTCTATCTTATCTTATCTTATCTCTTATCTTGTTAATCTTCAAAACTGACTAGGTTACTTTTAAACATATAACACTGTCAAAAGTGTTAATTTAACACTCAACAGTGTTGTATTTAACACTCAGAGGTGTGGACCCATATAGACACTCTCCAGTGTTAATTTAACACTGGAGATTTTGCTGTGCACACTCGAGAGTCAGGCAGCTTAAATGTGTTTGTCTTCATCTGTAGTTACGTTTCATTGGCTGGAAATGTGCTAACTGGAATCCTTCATGAGTCCAGATGAACAAAAACAAGTGTTTACTGCTCCACGCTGCACGAATCTGAATCAAAATCACTCAGACGCGCCCACGTAGGCATTCCACTAAAACCATGTGACCACCTTCACCTTTAAACCTGTCGTGAATATAATTTTAGACTCTTCACTTTATTTTGAAAGAACAGATTTGCAGGAAGTGCGGCTGCTGCAGAAACTCTTCACTTTTCACTGGCTTTAATCTTGAAGGTTTCTCCAGATGTGGAACTTTCATGCTAAACATTCAACATCTGACGACCGTCTCCGTGTAAAACACTGACAAACTCAAACTTTATACGGTAACTGACAGATTTATTCCTCCATTTTCAGGCATTTCACAATGAACTTGGATTAGTTTGATGATTTTATTCACGTCGGTGAATAAAACCAGCCAAGAGGCTGATTCCTGCAGAGGAGGAGGCAGAGTGGAGGAATCTGCAGGTTCTGTCTCTAACACACAACCAGAGCTTCAATCATAACGAGCACATAATAAAACCATGATCCCCCCTGATCGACTCTTTTAGCCTGTTTCCTCTGGATCGAACAGGATCTAACAAACCCCAGCTTCTGCTGGGACACTGGTCATGATGGGAGGAAAAAGATGGCTGCCATGTTGCTGTTTCCTTTCTTACACCAGGGTTATACTTCCTGTATCTGTGGGTCTGAGTTTTTAATCAGAGGATGAACTTAAAGCTTTCAGTCTGCTCTACAACCCACCACCTATCCACACGTCTGCTAAGTGGACTGGAAATCAGTAAAACTTCTACCAGACTTTAGTAAATATTGCATTAAGATGAGCAGACAGATTTTAATCTCAGCATCGTGCACACAGATTTTTCAGGACACTGGAAGAGTTCCTGCCGTGGATTTAGATGTTAGTGTTGTGTGGATGATCCCATTCTGTCATCTTTGTGTTACTAACACTGATGCTTTTACACTTTAGGACCCTCGAGACCTCTGCTGCTCAGCCGTCCTGATTGCTGCCTCCACTTTAACCAGAGGCTGTAACCTCTGATCATTTCACCTGCACCGGCAGTAAAACTCTTCTCCAGAACCAAACGTGCCATAAACCCGTCACAGCTTCATCATCAGCTCAGTCTCAGCAACATGCAGACGACCGAGCAGCAGAAACTCTGCAGGGAACGTCTGAAGTCTGTTCTTCAGTTTTCCCAGCTCACTGTTTATTGAACATGAGACAGAAAAATAACTTCACCTTTAATGTGAAACTTTTATCGCCTGTGACATATTTGCAGGAAGTTTTCATGCTGTGATTTAGTGTCACAGCCATAAATATCACACAAGGTAAAAACTACAAGTCCCAGCATCCTCTGTGTTTAGGGAGGAGCAGTGAAACAATGTACATTTCAAATTCCTTTAATTTTAAATATGTTTATATTGTCTATCCTGTAAAATAGTCAGATGTCTATTCATATTAATGTACAGAATTCACCTGCTTGCTGCTACTACTGTACATTCACCCAATATATATATATATATATAATGTTCTTCCTCTACCCCCCCAATTTTTGCACATGTTGAGGAGCGTGTCAGGCTACATTTCACTGTGTGTTATACTTATATAACTATGCATGTGGCAAATAAAGAACCTTGAACCTTGAACCTTGAAAGTGAAAGTGTTGATCCTCCGTTCAGAGCAGCAGGAGGAGGAAGGTGGAGCTGAGGCAGGTGAGTGTTAACATGAATATGTTTCTTCTTATGACATAAAATAATTCCACGCTGTTCGTGTCTGTGGGTGAAACGTGAGGCCGGTCGGCTCCTCTGAGCGCTGGTTTCCTGTAAGTAGAGAGGAAGTGAGTTTAGCTGAGAGAGCAGGAGGAGAGTGAGAGCTGTGCTGAGGCAGGTGAGTGTTAACACCGCTCTGACATTACTGTGTCTCTGTGGCGGGAACAACAGGCTCCGTCAGTGGAGGCAAAAATAATCAGACTTTGGTTTTTCAAAGGAAACTACTTTATGTTGGGAGAAGCCGCGCGCTCATTGGATAACGACTTGTCAATCTCAAGTTATTAGCCAATGAGCGTGCCGGTTCACAGTAAGACCCGCCCTTATCACGACGTGTTTTTAAAACTAAAATGGCAACAGAAACTCTGTGAGTGTAGTTCACTTTATGAAAGTGCCACGTTTGAGCCACTTCCTGTTCTCAGTCCCGGCGTCCTGATCACCGAGGTTTCTGTTGCTCTGATATCTGATATTGATTATATCGGTAAACAGGCTGTAGGCAGAAACATCAGGTCTGATCTGAAAATCCCTTCAGAAACAAACTTTAAGAGTTTTATGTCCGTGAGGCCGCACGCTGATTGGATAACCACCTGTCAGTCTCAGGGTATTAGCCAATGAGCGTGCAGATTCACAGTAAGATCTTATCACGTCATTCTTTTAAACTAAAACATTAACAGTAAAACTGTAACGTGTCCTGTGATCCATAAACACTCTGTGATGAATAATCTGAAGTCATTTTGAGCCTGACAGTAGTTTCCTGTCACAGAGCAGAAGCTGCAGGCAGTTTTTGGCACCTTTATATTTAATTTATTCCAAAATAAATCAATAAAGGTAGAAAAGAACTCTCAGTGACATTAAAAATCTACTTTTAAACACAGATGTGACCAAGTGCAACAAATATAAGATGAGATGTTTACAGATATTTGAAGTATTGATCATATGTAGAACACAGAGCAGGGGCCCGTTCTTCGTACGTCGCTTACTACATCCAAGATCAAATGACACATCCAAGACCAAACCATCGCGCTAACCGTGAGCTCGCTAATCCGGTTCCCCGAACACACCTGCTGTTGACGATTAGTACAGCTGGACGCAGTAATGTGACATCACTGGGTGTCGTAAAAGGGGCTACGCATCGATAGTAGAAACATTGATCGGCAACCCGCTGATTGGTCGGCGAAAATGTCGAAGGGGCGCGCTCGGTATTTTCCGGCAGCAGAGCAAGAACTCATGATTGAGGGATTTCAGGAGTTTCAGAGTTTAATTAAAACGCAAGGGAACACTGCAAAGGCTGCAAAAGCAAGGAGAGAGGGCTGGCAGGAAGTTGCTGACAAATCAAACTCGTAAGTAATTTAATAATAACAATAATAATGGAGTGGATTGATATAGCGCTTTTCAAGGCACCCAAAGCGCATGACAATACCACTATTCAGTCACTTTATTATTTATTTATAGATTTATTATATTACACTATATTATCCAATATTATATTACATTATATTATATTGTTATATTATATCCCCTTACACATTAGAGCCACAACAGGACCCACTAGAACATGGGAACAGGTAAAAGTGAAATATAAGAATATTCTACAGAATGGTAATATTTATCACTTATATTGCTTTTCGTCTCTTGGAAAGAGACCCTGGAATAATCTGTTTGTTTATAACAGCAACCAAGAAAAGAGCAGAGCAACAAAAGACAGGTGGTGGTCCTGCACCCCCTCGTCAACAAGTTGGTTAAGTAAATAATATCCTCACGGGAAAATCGATATCTCTCTATGAGCACACTGTCGCGCTGAGTTAAAGGATCCTGTCTGTCCCGCAATATACGCTGAATTCTGAGGACTCTCCTTATCAATCTTGCACCTCCCGCAATGGGTGGCTCGCGTAAACGGACAGGACATGGCTGCGACAGACTTCCCAAATCCACCTTCGCTTTTATAGCCGTGGTCTCTCATCTTGATTACACGAAGTAATTTACAATTGCTACTCTGAAATATGAATTACATCTGTAATAATCACATACATGTAATAGAATGTTAATAGTACATTTCCCTTTTTTAGGAAATGACCTGTGTGAAATCAATAAATGGATCAGGTGCTGCATTGTCTTTAGTTACATTGATGTTATTTATTTATGGTGAAACAGTGGTGGAATATCGCTGTTGCTTTCGTATAAATGAAGCGGACATACCTGCGTGGCCGCGATCTAATCCTGTTTACATAAAGTAAACCTGCTCCCGAGCAGGTTTACGCTTACGGCTCTGTTGCTATGACAGCAAGTCCCGGATGGGCTTCGGGGAACCGAACGATCCAAGATCACGCGAAATCGTCAACAATCTCATCCAGCTAACTCACTTAGCGCGGTACGAAGAACGGGCCCCAGGTCCAATAACAGAGTCATCCTGCTCACAAACAGCAGTTTGGTTTCATGAGCTCACTTCCTGCAGTGATCCTCAGCTTCTCTCCAAAGGAGCCGTAACATGTGGGCTCCTCACCATGATGATGATCCCAAACACACTGAGTTCCTTCATCCACCTGATCATGTACTTATTAAATAATGTGATGGTTTTGGTGTTTTTTAAAGACTTTGAGCCTCTAAAATAACTGGTTTGGACTTTAGGGCCAAAGCTCCAACATTAGAAAGCCGTCAGTGTGATGCTTCCAGTACAACAGCACCTCTGAGTGTGTGTGTTTACCTCTCAGACTAACTCCACCCTGACATCAAGAAGATGGAGGAAGAGGACGGAGCAGCATCTGCAGCATCCAGCTGTGTGTCTGTGAGGAGTGACGGGGTTACACAAACACCTCCACCTTACAGTCATGGACCTGCAGCAATAATGTAAGAACACTACTAACTTTATTAGTCATTTCAACATAACCATGACAGAATCATTGATCTGTGATTGGTTCAAACTGTTTGATCTGAGTTTGATTTTTATTGACTTGTTTTCTTGCTAAGATCTGAACTCTGTAAGTTTAAGTGAAGTCAGTGCAGCAGAATCAGAGAGAAGAGCTGAGAACAAACTGAGTTCATTCAGAGACAGAAAAACTGGCTGATGATTGGCTGACCTGTCAGCGTTATGAGGCAGACACAATATCACAGAGGGATCAGCTGATCATATGGCTGTCAGAGAGAACTGATCACTTATTGATGTTTGTGTTTGCAGAGGTCAGAGGTCACAGTCTCCAGTATCCAGCTGTGTGTCTGTGAGGAGTGACTGGTCCAGAGAAAAACCTCCAGACTTCAGTCATGAACCTGCAGCAACAATGTTCTTCAATCATGGAGCTCAGCTGACCATGTAAGAGAGCTGCTGACTCAGAGTTCAAAGGTTGTTTCTATAAATGTTCTACCAGTGACATCATAACTTAACCTAACACTGGTCTGTGTATGAAGTATCATTTAGTGGCAGTTGTTAAAGTTGTATAATGATGATGCTAGTTTGGGGTGTATTTTCCTGCTGATGCAAATGCATCTACTTTGCCCTTTGTCTGGTGCTTTGGACAAAGACGTGCAATGAAACTCAGAACAACACAGTTTGCACCACCAGCAGGCAGAGGAAGTGGCTGACATCCAGAAATCCTACCAGTGGCTGAACAAAGCTGGACTGAAAGACAGCACAGAGGCACTAATCATGGCAGCACAGGAACAAGCTCCGAGCACAAGACCCATAGAGCCCGGGGTCTACATGGCTCTTTTTGGGGGGGTTGTGTTGTATTAATAGTGACTTTGTTTCTTTGGACCTGACCAAAATCTTTTGTTTTTCAGTTCAGTTGCAACATTGACTAACACTAATGCAGGGGTCGGCAACCTGCGGCTCTTTAGTCCTTACAGTGCGGCTCCTCGTGGTTTGGGAAAATAAATTAGAAGTATTTAGCTGAAGTGTATTTTATTTATGTTCTTTTTTAACTTGTAGTTCTAAATTGGAAGATTATTGTGATATTGAAATATAAAAAGAAAATTATATTTTTTATTTTTTCATCGTTCAAATAAGCGTCACACTCGTGGAAGCCGGTGTACCCGCCGAAACGCCGTGCATTTATCGAGACTTTCAGCCCCAGGTAGGCCAATTATGGATCTTCGGATCCACATTATGTCAGCAGCTGTTCTCCACCGTGAACTAAGTTAAAAACAAACACCGCTCACGCCTCACAGACGACAGCTTACAGTCCTGTAAAGATGAAAGTGACTTCGTACAGCCCCGACCTGCAGACGCTGTGCGCAGAGGTTCAGGAGCAGAAGTCCCGTTGTAAACATATCACGGCAGACCCGACGATGTTTGCATGAACACGCTTTTCAGCTTCTCTTTATTGACCACTTTTCACACACGGTTGCTGTACGCACACAGCCGGCTGTAGCTTTGCAGCCCACAGCCCGACACACCAACACAACAGCACAGACGTTAAGGCGGCGAGGCGTGATTGCGGGTGCCGCTCAGGTGCGTCCGCCTCCCCTGCAGCGGCGCTGCAGACCACGCCCCGCCACACACATTAACCAGGTAAAATACATATTTAGGCAGAATTTTGCAAATATCTATTTTTCATCTTTCAGCAGCATAGAGCTTTATTCCAATTATTTTTTAAAAGTCAGCTCAAGGCTCCAAAAGCCCAAAGGAGATATAAGGGTGGCGGCTCACAGCAGCTTTTGTTTGCTACATCATTTTAGTTCAGCTGGGTGTCTTTCCTTTGGTTATATTTCTGTAAGAGTTCAAATGTGCTCATTACATAAATAACATGTAATTTTCTCTGTAGCACTTCATGGATTTCATAAGCAACGCACCTAACGGTGTGTTCACACCGAACGTGATGGACGCGAACAAAACGCCCCAAACGTCCCTAATTTGACGCATGCACATTCGCGCCTCAACGCGTGTCCAAGAAAAATCCATCGCGCGTCAAAATATGATATTTTGAGGCGCGTGAACCGGAGATGTGGGAGGAAGTTGTGCCAGACCGGTATCCTTGTCAGCTGTCGAGCTAGCGTTTGAAGAGAGAGTCTCCCTTCTCTATTTACTGTGGAGAGCAGAGCAGCGACGTTAAGGACGTCCTCGCCGTACCTGGGTCCATCAGGTCCTCCAGAGGCGTGAGCAGTTTGGTGAGTTTCACCACTTGCTCCAGGAGCTGCGCCTGGATGACGGCCGCTTTCAGCGATATCTTTCCCTCGCCCAGTTTGAGGACCTGCTGTCCCGCATTGTTCCCAGCATCGCCCGCCTAGACACCAACTACAGGTGCTCAATCCCACCTGCAGAGCGCCTGTCCATCTGCCTGAGGTTAGTAAAAGTGTTTAATACGGTAGTCCTTTATTGATACCTGTGCTAATATATGCTAAACCATCCATTTATACACTGCTAACATGGATGTGCTATGCTATCAATGAATGCCGTCTGTGTTTACTGAACGCAAACTGTGGTATGGAGACGACTATTTATAATATTTCTAGTGATACTCGAAATGTCTCATCAAGTCCCGATTTAATTCAATTTATGCTGTTATCAGTGTTAGCAATGATAGCATGGCTGTGGTGTCATGTATGCTCTCGGTGTTTGCTGATTTCAAACTGGTATTAGGACCACTGTGGGTTAATCTTTGTAGTGATACTCACTCCTTTTTATTTAGACCTGGTTTAATTCTGGTATAGATGAATATTTGTATATAATCCCTGCAGTTGTCAGACTCTATAACAGGGGTCACCAGCCTTTCTTTAAACTGAGAGTTAGATAAAACTGAACAGTTTGATTCATCTTTAGTTATATGGTTCTATCTAGCATATTCTATCTTGATATGCTGTCTTATCACAGGTTAATTTGTCAAAAATATTAACAATGATTTAAGCAAGGAAAGGGCTACATGTCAACATACAACTCTTTATTTCTATTAATGTCTTACTTCATTCCTACCTGATTGACATGTTTAGGAATTATGAGTGATTGGCTCACTGTAGTGGTAAAAGTTGCTACCAATCAAATTATGATATGTTAAAGTTAAAACAAAACACAACTGTTTTAGATATGATCTAATATACATTTTGTAATTATCCTTATAATTACAATATGTTTTATGTAAGATTTAAGTTTTGTGATTTAAATCTGACATCACAAAAGTATTTTGGAATTTGAATAATGTATTTTGTAACTGCAGTACACATAATACTATTATTGAACAATTCTGTCCAGGTTTCTTGTCACTGGGGACTCCTTCAGGACCAAGCGTTCAGTTACAGAGTCGGTGTGTCCACGGTGTGCCAGATCACCCCCCAGGCAGCGACGTCCATCTGGGACTGTCTAGTGGACGACTTCATGGCTGTGCCTTCACCTGGAGACTGGCGCTCCATCACAGAGGGATTCCAGGAGCGCTGGAACTTTCCTCTGTGCTGTGCAGCTCTGGATGGGAAGCACATCCAGACAAAGGCACCCCATATATCATATAGGAGACACACACATTGATATACACTAAATATTCATTTCATTTCTTTTTTGTGGTGCCCAAATTGATGCACCTGCTTGATTTTGTTTAAACAATTATTGCACACTTTCTGTAAATCCAGTAAACTTCTTTTCACTTCTCAAATATCACTGTGTGTGTCTCCTGTATGATATTTAACTGACATTTTTTATTGTAACAACCAACGATTTATACAGGAAAATAATGTCTATTAACAAGGTTGCCCAAACTTCTGCATCCCACTGTATCAGTATATTTTGTCATTAGTATAATATGAAATAAATTCTACATGTGTCAAGTTGTGTGCCAACATTTGCTGTGTAGTAGAACTGAGACATTAGTCATTATAAACATTTATTTGAAATAATATTAAAAGTCTCAAACAGAAAAACATTAAACATAAATATATAAAATATAAGAATTTACAGAGAGACAGGAATAAAAAGGACTAGCTGCTCTCCAGAGCAGGAACAAGGCTGAGGAGGAAATGCTCCATTGGAGACTGGTGTGGCCTCTTCAGGGACTCCAGGGTGGCCAGCTCCACCGCCGATGGACCGTCCTGGGACCCGTCCCTCATCTGCCTCGGAGCTGTCCTCCCCTGTGGGCCTGTAAAATAGCACAAAACACAGAAATGAGAAGGCTGCTACTAGATTTTAATTTCAACATTGAAAAAAACAAAAACAGGATATAATCAGATTGGTTGTAGATATTTAGTAAAGGTGATCACAAGGGAATCCCACCGACTAAAAAGCTATCAGTGCTTGCTGTACATACCTGTGGGTGCAGCAATATAATAATCAGAGAAAGTATATACAGTGGTCCCTCATTTATTGCAGCAGGGGTTCTCAGAATAACTAGCCCCTGGTCACGCACTTTATACACTGTTTTCCCCACACACATGAACATTGGTCACAGTTCTCACAATTGATTCTCAAAGTGCAAACCTTTGTAGATTGCAAAACGTAAAAGTATTATTATGCCGCGGTTTGTCTTCATCTGCCCGCCACTTTCGTGCGCCTTTTTCCCTCGCGGTGCAGGTGTCTATTTCCGAATGAGGCTCATAGTTATGGGTGTTTTTGTGCTGTTTTTTCTATTGGACGTGATGGTTATCAAAACCAAACATGATAAATTTGGCAAGCGCAGGAGACACGACACGGAGGAGATTTGTCAATCAGGCACACACAAAGCATAAAGGTAAAAAACAGTATATACAGTGTTATCTTCATTCTAGATGTCAAAAAGTATTTGTGGCTCCCAGTGTTTTCTTTTGCGTGGAAACTGGCTCCAAATGGCTCTTTGGGTCCTGAAGGTTGCTGACCCCTGACCTAATGGTATATTTTTTTTAGCTGGATCGTTCTATAAAAACATGAATCAAATCTGAGAAAAGTTTCCACCTGACCTGTTGAATGTTATTGAAGCCAGAAGTTTGCCTTCATACTGTGTTTCTTGCATGCCTTTTGTGGTGTACTAATTGATGTGAAATGAATGCAATGTGGTTGTGTTTGCAGAGGTCAGAGGTCACAGTCTCCAGCATCCAGCTGTGTGTCTGTGAGGAGTGACTGGTCCAAAGGAATAGATCCTCCAGACTTCAGTCATGAACCTGCAGCAACAGTGAACTTCAATCATGGAGCTCAGCTGACCATGTAAGAGAGCTGCTGACTCAGAGTTCAAAGGTTGTTTCTATAAATGTTCTACCAGTGACATCATAGATGATTCCTAATGGTGGTCCGGGTACGATAATGCTAGTATCAATCGTAGTAGTAATGCAATCCAAGGTAATGATTTCTTCTCTGTTGCTGTGAACGTCTCTGCAGCCGTCTGTACTCTAATCTGAGACAACTATTACTGACAGAAACCATCACATCATCCAGTTTGTGTGTTTGCAGCTGCTTAAAAGATTTTAAACAGAGATTAATCAGTAATTCATGTGATGTGTTTGTGTTTGCAGAGGTCAGAGGTCACAGTCTCCAGTATCCAGCTGTGTGTCTGTGAGGAGTGACTGGTCCAAAGAAATAGATCCTCCAGACTTCAGTCATGAACCTGCAGCAACAATGTTCTTCAATCATGGAGCCCAGCTGACCATGTAAGAGAGCTGCTGACTCATTTACGGGTGTTTGAAATTCTGTGACCACTTTGTAATTTTAGTTTATATTTTAAAGTGTTTTTATTTGTAGTTGCCTGTATTTTTATTACACTGTGTGTAACGTGGTGGTTTGTGCTGTTTGGGATCGTTTTGGTGTATTTGTGTCAGAACATCAGATAAATGATTTCATCACATTTTAAAAGAAAGTATCAGGATAATAATCTGAACTGAGTCATCAGAAATAGAAAGATGGTCTCAACAGGCCACTGAGCTGATCTCCAAAGAAATGCAGAAGATTGAAGAGTCCGAGGCTGTTTATTTGTCACAGGCATCGTCATACACGTACAACACAGTGAAATGTGCTGAGCTGCTCCTGTGACTGGACAAAACATTAGAAACAATCATTAAATGAAATAATGAAACATTGTGCAGATGTAATGTTAAAGTGCTTTGTGCCACATTAGCACAGCATGTACTGACAGAGCAGTGCAAGCAGAACAAAGCAAATGAGCAAAGTGATGTAAACAGAGTAACTGAACAGAGTGAGCAGAGTAATATCAGCAGTAATGAAGCAGCAGGATCAGTGTAGCAGCGTGTGACGTCATAATGAATCAGGTATGATCTGAAATATGACAGTGAGACAAGAACATGATGTAAGGTCCTGTTTAAACCCTGATGGTGATGCTATGAGGGGAGCATGTTCTGATTTAGGACTTGGATGGTCTGAGGATAGAAGCTCCTCTCTGTTTGTGTCCTGATGGTGCAGAAGCTTCTGCCTGATTGTAGAAGGAGCTGAAGCCAGCATCATCCCAGAGGTGAAGCTCCTCTGTGTGCAGACCTGAGGTCAGATTCCTCCAGGCTGATGTTCAGGATCTACAGAAACGTGTGGTTGTAGTTATTGCTGCACTGTGTGCTGACAGCAGATACTCAGAACAAAGCGCTGCACACGTGTTCTTTACAAACATCTGTACATATCAAATATGGATCATGGCAGTGAATGAACACGTTTCTGTCATTTGTTTCATTGGCTTCTTTTTTCTGCCTGTGTTCATGTGATTAATGTCTAACACATAAACAGGTTTGTAATCAAACATCACATCATCAGGGAGGCATCATGAAACAAAGTTACTGCTGGAGGCTGAACTCAATTTGGTGGCAATGTTCAAAAATATCACTCAGATCATTTCAAAGCTTGTAGTTCTTCTTCTTCACTTCTGTAAAAGAATAGAAAGAAAATCAGAACCCAGAAGTTCACTTCCTGATGACTGAACTCTTTCAAAATAAAGCTGAAAGCTCTGAATGTGACACCGCTGCTCCACCACAGTTTTTAGAGGAGGTCAAAGGTCAGTTGAAAGTGATGGATCCCAAACTTCCAGTACATCCAGTGAAGGACATAATCAGCTCTGTGATGAAGGCTTTTACTGTGGAGTTTGTAGGCTGATCACTCTGTGTTTAATAAGACAGGCAGGAACAGCAAAGGAAACTTGGATTCTGAACTCAAACACAAGTTTCTCCACTTTGACTTTTCTCTGTGACCATCAGAGCTTCTGCACAGTGTCATCAAATCTGGATGTTTGTCACTGACAGTCAATGATTTTAGTGATAAAGAAATGTGTTCACAGAGGGAGGAAGAGGAGTGGTGTCTGTGAGGAGGAGCAGCTGTCCTGCTGTGCTTTGTGTCAGGACGTCCTGAAGGATCCAGTCTCTACCAGCTGTGGACACTGGTTCTGCAGACAGTGCATCTCCTCATACTGGGACCAGTCTGCTTCATCAGGAGACTGGTCCTGTCCCCAGTGTGGAGAAAGATCCAGAAGCAGAGCTGGACTGCAGACAGCCAGTCAGAGCAGCTGTGTACAAAGTAAGACTGAACATCTGTCTGCTGATGGACTCATTTCTGAAAACTGGACTTCTTGTTGTTGTTCAGACATTGAAGAGTTTTCTTTCTGTTTTTCTTTCTTTCAGCAGATGTTGGTCTGCAGGAGGTTTTAGATGAACATAAGATCAGTCTGAGGAGGAGATGTGAACGTGTGACTGAAGGAAGTGATGAAACAGGAAGTAGAACCCTCCTCAACAGGATCTACACTGAGCTCTACATCACAGAGGGACAGAGTGAAGAGGTTCATAGCCAACATGAGGTGAGGCAGCTGGAGACAGCTTCCAAGATGGACGCCCTCCATGACACTCCAATCAGGTGCCAGGACATCTTTAAAGCCTTACCTGACCAACAGAGACCCATCAGAGTGGTTCTGACCAACGGCGTGGCTGGTGTTGGAAAAACCTTCTCAGTGCAGAAGTTCACTCTGGACTGGGCAGAGGGCTTGGAGAACCAACATGTCAGTGTGGTGGTTCTGCTTTCATTCAGGGAGCTGAACCTGATCAGAGAGGAGCAGTACAGTCTTCTGGAGCTGCTCCATGTTTTCCATCCAACATTACAGAAGGTCACAGCAGAGAAGCTGGCTGTCTCTCAGCTTTTGTTCATCTTTGACGGCCTGGATGAAAGCAGACTTTCATTGGATTTCACCAACAGGAAGCTGCTGTCTGATGTCACACAGAAGTCATCAGTCAGCCAGCTGCTGACAAACCTCATCCAGGGGAATCTGCTTCCCTCGGCTCTCGTCTGGATAACTTCCCGACCTGCAGCGGCCAATCAGATCCCTCCTACATGTGTTGACAGGCTAACAGAAGTACGAGGCTTCACTGACGCCCAGAAGGAGGAGTACTTCAGGAGGAGATTCAGTGATGAAGAGCTGTCCAGCAGAATCATCTCCCACATGAAGACATCCAGGAGCCTCCACATCATGTGTAGAATCCCAGTCTTCTGCTGGATCACTGCTACAGTTCTGGAGCACATGTTGACTACAGAGCAGAGAGGAGAGCTGCCCAAGACCCTGACTGACATGTACTCACACTTCCTGCTGGTTCAGACAAAGAGGAAGAAGAACAAGTACCACGAGGGACATGAGACGAGTCCACAGGAGCTGACGGAGGCTGACAGGGAAGTTCTTCTGAAGCTGGGGAGGCTGGCGTTTGAACATCTGGAGAAAGGAAACATCATGTTCTACCAAGAAGACCTGGAGCAGTGTGGTCTGGATGTGACAGAGGCCTCGGTGTACTCAGGAGTTTGTACAGAGATCTTCAAAAGAGAGTGTGTGATCTTCCAGAAACCAGTCTACTGCTTTGTTCATCTGAGCATCCAGGAGTTTCTGGCTGCAGTCTACATGTTCCACTGTTTCACCAACAGGAAGTCAGAGGTGCTGAAGGACTTTCTGGGAAAAAAATACAACGAGTCATCTCTGGATGATTTCCTTAAACGAGCCATGGAGAAATCCCTCCAGAGTAAAAATGGTCGTCTGGACCTGTTTGTCCGCTTCCTTCATGGCCTCTGTCTGGAGTCCAACCAGAGACTCTTAGGAGGTCTGCTGGGTCAGACAGAGAACAGTCCAGAAACCATCCAGAGAGTCATCAAGAACCTGAAGAATAACAAGAAGTTTAATTCCTGTCCTGACAGAAACATCAACATCTTCCACTGTCTGATGGAGATGAACGACCTCTCAGTACATCAGGAGATCCAAGAGTTCCTGAAGTCAAAGAAAAGGTCAAAGGACCTCTCTATGATCCACTGCTCAGCTCTGGCCTTCATGCTGCAGATGTCAGAGGAGGTTCTGGATGAGTTTGACCTGCAGAAGTACAAAGCATCAAAGGAGGGACGACTGAGACTGATTCCAGCTGTGAGGAACTGCAGAAAGGCTCGGTGAGTCCAGATGTGATCATTACATCATTGATCAGTGTCGGTTAATAGTTTAATCTTTAAATTAAAAACACAGTCCTTGGTTATAAAGTGCTTTACAAACACCAACATTACGGCTAACAGCTGGATTCTCCTGTTTCAGTGCAGCTAGCCAAACAACAAAGAGCCACTTGCTGCTAAAGACAGAGTGAAAGTGGACGGTATATCCTCCATTCTTCATGTAAAACACATGCAGTGAATTGTAATGCACCATCTGTGTTTACCTTCATGCAGTTTTCTCTTTATGGTAGACTTGGATATTTAAATGTTTACCTCCTGGAGAGTCTTGTTCACTTGATTAGTTTTTGTGAAGGGGATTCTCCTCACCCCGTCTCCAAGGGAGACACCAGCTACCCTTCAGAGAAAATTTATTTGCCCCACTTGTAACCACGATCTGGTTCTTCCCGTCACTGCCCACAGCTCGTGACCATAGGTGAGGGCAGGGACGTAGATCGACCGGTAAATTTAGAGCTTTGCTGTCAGGCTCAGCTCTCTCTCTCTTCACCACGACAGACCGGTACAGCGTCCACCTCACTGTTACCGCAGCAACAGTCTGTCTGTTGATTCCTGCTCCCCTCCCCCTTCTTTACACGACCCTGAGACTCCTCCACCTGGGGCAGGAACGTCTCTGACCCAGAGTGGGCACTCCACCCTTTCCCAGCTGAGGACCATGGCCTCAGATGCTGATCCTCATTCACACGGCTTCACACTCTGCTGAGAACAGCTCCACTGTGAGCTGGAGGCCATCACCTGATGAAGCCAACAGAACCACATCCTCTGTGAAAACAGAGACGAGACTCTGGCTGTATCCCAATTCAGGGTCTGCAGCCTTAAAGGACGCATTTTAAGGCCGATTACATCACAGCGACGGGACGAAGGTCGCTGCTCGAAATGCGGCCCTCAAATGCGTCCTTAATTTCGCTGAATTTTAAGGACGTGGCGGTGTAGACTTCATATAGTATACTACTATACTATACACTATTATTAGTGTAGTCTACTATTATACTATACACTATTATTAGTATAGTATACTATACTATACACTATTATTAGTATAGTATACTATTATACTATACACTATTATTAGTATAGTATACTATACTATACACTATTATTAGTATAGTATACTATTATACTGTACATATCTGTTTTTAACAGGGAATCTTGATCATGTTACATTTGACTTCTGTTGAGCTTCTTGAATTGTCACCTTCAGTTCCTTTCCTTTACTCTTCCAGTGTCTTTGGTTTAAATGTATTTACCCTGATAACTGCATATGAAACAGTTCACCTCTTGTCACTCACTATTATCTGTTTGCCATAAAAGTGTTGGTGATGTGTTGGGAGAATCATTATTTTCAGTCTCTTCTTATAAACATAGTGAGGCAAAGATGTGGGTCGTGGTCCCTGATAATCAGATGTGTCTGTGTTCTGTTACATGTGACGTTAGAGAGGTTTTAGTGGAGATAAAAACAGGACCAACATCACTCGTGACTGCTTTCCTGTCTTCAGTGTGTTTACTGTTGGAGCTCGTCCTCCTGTTGCATCTGTCACAGCTGTTACGCTCCTCTGTGACTCCTCCTCTGTCTGCTGTGACACTGCAGGAGTTTTTGGTCATGGCGTGTGAATAACTGCCGAGGTCGGCTAGGACGACGCCACCACTCGTTGTCAGACCCTGTCACGCTGTCTGTTTTCATCTTTAGCCGAGGTTATTAAGAACTTCAAAATGAAACCAGTCTCTGTTTTCAGTCTCCGCCCTCTTTTGCAGCTTTGAGCCAGGTTGTAACACCTGTTAAAGTCACCACCTGTTGTGACCGGGGAGTGAGATGAGTGTGAGAAAGATGAAAACAACGTCTCATTCTGACTAGTTACTGGGAACTGATGTGTGATGATGCAATAACAAAGATGACTGTTTCTATGATTTTCTGTTTTATTAATTGTTTTTATTGATGATAAGGACAGGCAGAGGAGATTGGATGGATTTACTTTGTTTTATTATTTTGCACTGAAATGGAGTCCAGTGTACAGTCCTTGGCGTTGCACATTTTAATATGTTTTAGCTGAGACTGTAGTGGGCACTCTTTAAATGTCGGGTCAGTTTGTCACGTTAGAGCCTATTTGTGCCTGTTAGTGCTGACGATGACTTCAGACCGAGCTGACTGAGGGGTCTAAGCTCATGATGCCACCAGCAACACCCGGGTCATGCTGCAGAGTTTTCAAACCCCGCTGACACTCGACATAATTTACTCAGGTTATATCAGGTGATCTAAGAAAGGCCGCTTAGAAAGAAAAGCGAGTGCACTGCTTTAAGTGTCTTGAAGATGTTTAATCCGAACATTCAGCTTCTTCACTTCTAAAACCAGAAAGTGGAGAGTCCCAGATTTTAATCCTAGTGGGAGTGTCCCTTAAGAGGGTCGCTGACCAACTATTGATCATGTGGCTCATCACATGAGCCAAGCTGTGAAAAAGGGTGTGGGTGATTATCAGCAGAGGTTTCGAGAGATGAAACGTCTTCAAGAAACTTAAAGAAGTCACTTTTCTTTCCAGGCTCCTTAGATTACCATGACTGTATGATGAGAACCTACACAGACATATCAGGTGAAGGTTTCAGTGTTTTGGTTCAGTTTAATGTAAAAATGGAGATGAAACACATATAAAGGCTGGTTTACACCACTGAGCCCTGCTCTAAAACACTGACACAGATCTGTCTGTGAAGCTGGCTTTAACAAATAAGAGCTTCAAGTTTTAAAAACGTGTTTAGCGCCAAACTGTCCACTTTACTGTCTGTAGCAGGAAGTGGCTGTTTGGCACTGAAACGGGAGAATCCAGCTGTTAGCCGTGATGTTGTGTTTGTAAAGCTCTTCATAAACGAGGACTGTGGAGGAGGAGAGCCTGTGTGAGTCAGGTGGTTCACCGGCCGAGTGTGTCAGCGGCAGAAACAGCTGATCAGCGCCGTTTTATGCAGTAAAATAATCTTTCTGTTCCCAAACACATCCACACAGTTTACAACATAACAGCCCACTACATGCACATCTCACCACAAACATGCATAAACCTGAACATAAAATATGTCCTGTACCTGTGTGATCTCTTTAAGTAACTCACAGAATATCAACACTAACGCCACAAGTTTGTTGGTGTTTTAACATTTTAACCATTGATTTTGAATTAAAACCAACAGTTAAAATATTTTTGCACCAGAGGAAAGAGCAGCAGAAATATTAAGACAGATAAATCGTTCTGTCTTCAGTCTCCATGAACAGCATCAACATCCTCTGGTGAAATTTCTCTTTCCTCCTTAAAATATATTAAATGTCAGTTTAATTCCAGATTAATGGTTAAAACATGTATGTCACATATGAACATCAGGAAATAAAGAAAAGTGACTGATTCAGTTCCATATATGCTCCAGGGAGGTGTTAAGGTTCATTGAAATTGTTCAGTTATTAAAGTTTAATCTGAGCCGAGCTGACTTCCTCAGGAACAAATAAACACCGAGATAAACTTCACCTTACAGATATAATCTAAATGAATCATATCCAATCTCAGAGAGTTGACAGTCAGCTGTGTGCTGGGAGACATGTCTGTCTGCAGTGTACGAGCTCTGACCGCTCCCCAAAAATGTCGGAGTGAATATATGAATATTAAAAGTGTAGCTGGTGACACAGAAACAGAGGATTTAAGAAGTTTAAGTGTAGGTCGGGTCCACACATGTCCAAACACCTGTGCGTAGTCCTGCTTGTTACTGAGAAACGCACACTAATAAAATGGCCATAAGGCCAAAGCAATGGTTTTGACTGGTGTTGACCCCGCCCCCACCCTGAGTGTGGATGCTGAGAGAAGGGCCAGCTGTGAATATGAGGCTGTAGGAGCAGATGGAGAGAGAGTATGTCGGGGTATCCCAGTACAAGCTTTACTGGGGTCAGAAATTAGACAGACTCCAGTTCCTTTGTTTGATTTATCTAGTTTGATGTTAGGAAAGAGATTCATGAGATGGAAAAACCTCCCAGTCTACTGAGATTCAGAAATGATTTGTACACATGGAAACTCCCTGAGTGGGAACAAAGAGTGTCCTGTCAGGAAGAGCATTTGGAATATGGATGTTGAGGATGTGACAGTGCCTGAAATCCTGCTGCTGTTCTGAACCATAGTTTCTGATCTGAAGGTCAAACAGAGTCATGATGGTTGTTTCTATTTGTTCCTTTTTAGTTTAGTTCCCCTGAAATCAGATGTGATATCAGCAGCTCTGAGTTCATTCATCATTATTGTCCAGTGATGAGATTTCTGCTCCGTTTGGTGACAGTCAGCAGATTTTTCCTGCGTGTGGACGTGAACAGTCGTACCTGACAGCAGCAGGTAGCAAACAGAGATCATCCTTCCAGCTGGAACTCTTCACTGAGCTGAACTCATTCAAAATGTTCTAGATTCAAGACAGGAAACAGTCCACATGTGTGTCTTCACTCTGACTCTGGATCAGATCTCACTGACAGACTGTGGACATTATGGAAGCCTAAATGTGACACCATCTTCCTCCTTCATCTGCAGATTAAAGCCAAACAAAGATTCTCATTAAAAGTCTGCAGGTCTGAGAGAGACTCAATCGTTGTGTCATGTCAAACACAGTAAGAGGAGCTGAAGCACAGATGTGAAGAGCAGATGTTCATCAGATTATGACCTCACTCTGTTTTGTCTTCATATACATTCAGTCTGTGTTTATAATGCAGATTTTCTGCTTTTATAATAACACATTTTGTATTTTCTATGATCACAGACTGGCTGACTGTGGACTCTCAGGGACTCATTGTGAAGTTGTGGCCTCGGCTCTGAAGTCCATCCCCTCCCATCTGACAGAGCTGGACATTAGTAACAACAAGCTGCAGGATTCAGCAGTGAAGCTTCTGTGTGCTGGACTGGAGAGTCCAAACTGTCGACTGGAGACTCTGAGGTGAGTTCACTGACTGCAGCTGTTGTTGTGTTTCTATATTTCAGATCTTTGATTGATGTTTGAAACTTTCTTTAGTTCCTAAATGTTCAGGATGTGTCTGAAGACAAATGTGAAGAAGTTTGAGTGCTTTCAGAAATGTTGTGTCTTTCCAAATGACTGAACAACAGTTTTTCCTCTTGGCTCCAAATAGAAGTGACAGACTTGAGCAGCGTTCATTTAAAGGCTGACAGAAGTGCAGTGGTGACGGGGAGATGTTTGTCAGGACAGCTTTTCAGCCTCCACAGGTTCATGTTGTGCTCCATCAGTCAGTGAAGATGAAGTCAGTACTGGTGAGGCTGTAGAGTGTGTGAGGGATGTGAATGAGGCTGTTGGAGATCTGATGATAGCAGATAAAAACAGGCTGCAGAGACTTTGAGCTTGTGTGGAAACAGACAGAGAAAAGAAAGACATGAATGTCAAAGCTAATAAAGGTGAAGTTAGGAGCTGTGATGATGTTCATGTATCAGAAGCTGATCGGGCTGCTACAGAGACGACCCACACAGCTGCTGTGGTGAGGTTTGTGTTAAAGCAGAGGAACACAGGCCCACACATGACAGCAAAGCAGGTTTCAGGCTCTGTGAGAGGATTTCAAACAGAAGCTGGAGAAGAGAAAGGACTACAGAAAGAAGGCAGCTGAGACCAGTCCAAGTGTTTCCATGGAGCCCAGTCTAACATTCATTTATACACTAACGTACAGAAGTGAACGGGAAAATGAATCCATAGTTTCAAATGTAGAAATAGTTCTCAGTTCATTTACAGAGTTTAATACAGTTCATGAGGAAATGTTCAAAGCAGCAGCTGAGAAGAAATCTGCTTCACAAAGTTGGATCCAATTCCAATAGTTTGTGATGCACTTTAACGCAGCGTGAGCAGTTCACTGCCTAACCCCACAGAGACTGTCAGTCTGGACTTTTCTTTATTTCTATTGGCTGTCAGTGAGATTTCAGAGCAATCAGAGACTGTGGGTCTGTGTATGAAGTATAATTCATGTGCAGTTGTTGAAGTTGTAGAATGAGAAATGGCAGTTTGGGGTATTTCCTGCTTTCATTGTCCTGCTTGTGCTGATGAAAATGTTTATTGACGTGTGAATTCATTCTTCAACGCTCGATTCTGCCTGAACAACGAGAAAACTTTGCTTTGTGTAACACAATTCAAAGCACTGAAGCATCGACTTATTTCATTATCCAACAATGAAAACAGGAAACACAGACAGCTGGCCTTCAAAGTAAAAGCTGCTCCTTTTGAAACATGTTGGTGGTAAAATGTTAGAAGAGCTGAAGCACATAAATGATCTACGTGCCAAAATATTAAACACAGTTGATATATTTGTGTGAGTGTTGTGATTCAGGTGTAGATGTAATAATGTACATATAGCAGAGTTTCCTTTTCTAGATCAGCTGATCAGAGTCAGGCCAATCAGCTCTGAGCATGCTCAGTCTGAGTTATGGAGCCACATACTATGATTCACCATGGCAACGGCATGAGCAGAGGCTCCGTGTGAATCCAGAGGAGCAGAAACATGAATGATGACAGTAGATGTTTGTGTGAAAGTGCTGGAAGCAAATGAGTGTGTGATGTTCTTTCAGTGTTGCACTTTGTAGACGCTCCCTGAGCACTGGTCTCACAGCCAGCTGCACATAGAGACCAGTGTTGTTAGTCCAGGTCAGAAGATGACTTGTTGGAATGAAAATGAGCTTGTAGTTTGTCTGCTTTAATAATGTGACTGGAAAAAGGTGTTGGACTTCAAATATGTCCATTTCTGTCACACTTCACCTTTAAAAGTGAAGCCATGTGGTTCCTGGAAGGAAAAACACGACTTTTTCAAGTCTTTGTCCTGTTTTTATGAGAAATGTACGACTTTAATGTGAAACATTCAGAGTTTTTTCTCTTGTTGTGTTTGTTTGAAGCTGCTTCCTGTTGGCTTCAGCTGTTTGGAGTTTCCATTTTCTAAACTTCTACATTCTGAACCTTCTTCAGCTCTGAACAGATGATGAAACACTGAATGATGTCAAGCACTTTGTCTAATAAACTTACATCTTTCATTCTTTATACAGATTGAAGAGCTGTGATTTGTCAGATATTGGCCTTGATTATCTGGCAGCAGCACTGAAGTCCAACCCCTCGTATCCCACAGAGGTGGACCTGAGTGGAACCTACAGCAACCTGCAGGATCCAGGAGTGAAGCATCTGTGTGGTTTCCTGGAGAATCCACGATGTCGATTTGAAACTCTGAGGTCAGTCAGCATGTTTTAGTTGTGCTGAGATGAATATGATGTGAAAGTTGTGCTGACACTAAACTGCAGACATCAGGCTGATATTATACTGATCCACACTGAGGATCTTCATGGTAAAGTCTGTTTTCTTCTTCTCTGGTTTAGTCCATTGACTGCAGCAGAACAATGTTCACATTTCAAACAGTGATACTCAACGTATGGCCCGCGGCCCACACGCGGCCTGCCCACCTTTACTGATTCAGAGAGAGGGGACCCTGATTAACTGTGTAGCTTCTTCCTCACAGTTCTAAGTATCAGACACAACAATGAATAATCCACAGCTGACTGTCTTTAGCAGGTCAAAGGTCACGGCACACAGCACTCTGTGAAACAGTTTGGAGCAGGAATTCTTGCACATTTACAAACTGACACTGCTGCACGGCATGCTGGGTAATGCTAGCTGCTCAGGTATGGGTGTGCTAACGGCTGTGAGACTCTGTGGCTGCAGAACACTGAAGAAGAGAAAAGAGAAGTGGAGGATGAAGAAAAGAGGCGGAGATGAAGCAGAAGTTAAGCTCCAGAGAGGAAATGTTTCTGTGTGGGTGGGTGATAGGTTTGTAGCTTGAACCTATTCGCTGGAACGTTGAAGACAATATAATTACACAGCAAGCAAGACACGAAGTAGGCAAAGTTCTTCTTGTTACTCATTCAATTCAATTCAATTCAATTTTATTTATATAGCGCCAAATCACAACAAAAGTCGCCTCAAGGCGCTTCATAGATACAGAGAAAAACCCAACAATCATATGACCCCCTATGAGCAAGCACTTTGGCGACAGTGGGAAGGAAAAACTCCCTTTTTACAGGAAGAAACCTCCAGCAGAACCAAGCTCAGGGAGGGGCGGGGCCATCTGCTGGTTGGGGTGAGAGAAGGAAGACAGGATGAAGACATGCTGTGGAAGAGAGACAGAGGTTAATAACAGATATGATTTAATGCAGAGGGGTCTGTTAACACATAGTGAATGAGAAAGGTGACTGGAAAGGACAAACTCAATGCATCATGGGAATCCCCCGGCAGCCTACGTCTATTGCAGCATAACTAAGGGAGGATTCAGGGTCACCTGGTCCAGCCCTAACTATATGCTTTAGCAAAAAGGAAAGTTTTAAGCCTAATCTTAAAAGTAGAGATAGTGTCTGTCTCCCGAATCCGAACTGGAAGCTGGTTCCACAGAAGAGGGGCCTGAAAACTGAAGGCTCTGCCTCCCATTCTACTTTTAAATACTCTGTGAACAACAAGTAGGCCTGCAGAGCGAGAGCGAAGTGCTCTAATAGGGTGATATGGTACTACAAGGTCATTAAGATAAGATGGGGCCTGATTATTTAAGACCTTGTATGTGAGGAGCAGGATTTTGAATTCAATTCTGGATTTAACAGGAAGCCAATGAAGGGAAGCCAAAACAGGAGAAATCTGCTCTCTCTTTCTAGTCCCTGTCAGGACTCTTGCTGCAGCATTTTGGATTAGCTGAAGGCTTTTCAGGGAGTTTTTTGGACTTCCTGATAATAATGAATTACAGTAGTCCAGCCTGGACGTAATAAATGCATGAACTAGTTCTTCAGCGTCACTCTGAGACAGGATATTTCTAATTTTAGAAATGTTGCGCAAATGGAAGAAAGCAGTCTTACATGTTTGTTTAATATGTGCGTTGAAGGACATGTCCTGGTCAAAAATGACTCCAAGGTTCCTCACAGCGTTACTGGAGGCCAAGGTAATGCCATCCAGGGTAAGAATCTGGTTAGATACCATATTTCTAAGCTTTTCAGGGCCGAGTACAATAACCTCAGTTTTATCTGAAATGAGAAGCAGAAAGTTATGCATGAGGGAGACCTGCCTGGAGCCAAGTGTCGTTCCCCATTGCACTCCTTTTATTGTGGTTACATGAATATGCATAGGGTCATTAACATATGACGTCTACATAGGTATACATGTGAACAAAGAATACTGTTTGTGTGTGTGTGTGTGTGTGTGTGTGTGTGTGGGGGGTGGGTGGGGGGGTCAGAGTGTGACCCCATAAATGACTTCCCTAAACCTGCTGGTCTGGAAGTCCAACAGTTCATCTAAACAAAAGGCACTTAGCCTAAAACAGATATAGATACGTTTATCCTGCCATAAAACAATAAAACAAGGTACGACCTCTTCCCATGCTCCCAGGATGTAGGTGTGCATTCCAGTGTGGAATACACACCAAGCCTTTGCAGCCTGCTAAAGATCACACATCCTATCAGTACACAATTGATTATACACCTCTAAGCATATATGGTTAAATATTTCTAAGCATAAATGACAATCAACAATACAAAACCTAACAGCGGGGCTCAGGCAGCTCCGCCCACACAGTGACAGTGAAGCAGGTGAAGAGTAATAAATGAAGACAGCAGACAGGATTTGATAAGCTGATGTACAAACATGTAGAAACGGGTCCATACAGACTGAAGCGTGTCTCCTTTGCATCTTCCATATTTGATACTGAGAGTTTCCAGAAGAGCAAACATCAAACACGCCTCCAAACATGTGACGAGTCAGACTGACATCATTTCTACAGAGAACAGTGTGAGCTCTCAGCAGCTCACTTCAATAAGAAGGACAAAGTGCAGCAGGAATGACTAAACCCACTAACAGTCTGATATCCCCGTGTTCCTGTTGTTCTACAGCATCATCATTAATGCTGCTCCACCACCATCACTGCAGCTGACCAATCAGCTTCTGTCACGTCATGTGACGCTCTGTGACTCAGACTGGAGAAATGCTAAATGGCTAACCTGAAGCTAACCTGAGAAACAGTCAAAGTACTGATGATTCCTACAAAGTGTGTGTGTTCAGTATGAGATGAGTGTGAACGAAACCATGGAGGAGCGGGCCGTGGCTGCTCTCACACACGTTTGCTGCAGGGGCGGAGCTACAGAAATGTTCATAGGGGGCAAAATCAAAGCCATTATTGTTGACACATATGCAGCTGTTACATCCTGTAATATGCATTAAATATGGTTCAAATACATTAAATGCATTAAATATACATGTTTCATATAAATACAGTCTACAACGGTGTTTTCTTCAGCCCACATAAGGAAACAGTTGAGTCAGATAAAGACAGAAGGCCTTTTCCACGTCCATCTGCTCAGTGTTAAAGTGCTGATGATGTTCAAGCTCAGGCAGCAGGAGGGATTTCTAAGCATCCTTCACTGATCCACAACAAAGGTCCAGAGTTTGATCCGTCCTAGTAGGACAGGAAACATACTGATAAGAGTTTCAAAGTGTCTTTGTAAGCAGACATGATTGAAATGAGCCAGTCTGAGTTTGGTTCCTGCAGTTTGTGCTTCATAAACAGAGCTGAAGCAGAGGCAGCGTGTGCCTGCAGGTGAATGTACACTGCTGTTATAAGAGCTGTGGAAACTCAGATCAAAAGGACGTAACCACACTGCTGACAGTTCCAGGACATTCACAGAGTTACAGCATGAACTGCAAACATGAATAATGACAGTAGATGATTGTGTGAAAGTGCTGGAAGCAAATGAGTGTGTGATGTTCTTTCAGTGTTGCACTTTGTAGACGCTCCCTGAGCACTGGTCTCACAGCCAGCTGCACATAGAGACCAGTGTTGTTAGTCCAGGTCAGAAGATGACTTGTTGGAATGAAAATGAGCTTGTAGTTTGTCTGCTTTAATAATGTGACTGGAAAAAGGTGTTGGACTTCAAATATGTCCATTTCTGTCACACTTCACCTTTAAAAGTGAAGCCATGTGGTTCCTGGAAGGAAAAACACGACTTTTTCAAGTCTTTGTCCTGTTTTTATGAGAAATGTACGACTTTAATGTGAAACATTCAGAGTTTTTTCTCTTGTTGTGTTTGTTTGAAGCTGCTTCCTGTTGGCTTCAGCTGTTTGGAGTTTCCATTTTCTAAACTTCTACATTCTGAACCTTCTTCAGCTCTGAACAGATGATGAAACACTGAATGATTTCAAGCACTTTGTCTAATAAACTTACATCTTTCATTCTTTATACAGATTGAAGAGCTGTGGTTTGTCAGATATTGGCCTTGATTATCTGGCAGCAGCGCTGAAGTCCAACCCCTCGTATCCCACAGAGGTGGACCTGAGTGGAACCTACAGCAACCTGAAGGGTTCAGGAGTGAAGCATCTGTGTGATTTCCTGGAGAATCCACGATGTCGATTTGAAACTCTGAGGTCAGTCAGCATGTTTTAGTTGTGCTGAGATGAATATGATGTGAAAGTTGTGCTGACACTAAACTGCAGACATCAGGCTGATATTATACTGATCCACACTGAGGATCTTCATGGTAAAGTCTGTTTTCTTCTTCTCTGGTTTAGTCCATTGACTGCAGCAGAACAATGTTCACATTTCAAACAGTGATGCTCAACGTATGGCCCGCGACCCACACGCAGCCTGCCCACCTTTACTGATTCAGAGAGAGGGGACCCTGATTAACTGTGTAGCTTCTTCCTCACAGTTCTAAGTATCAGACACAACAATGAATAATCCACAGCTGACTGTCTTTAGCAGGTCAAAGGTCACGGCACTCAGCACTCTGTGAAACAGTTTGGAGCAGGAATTCTTGCACATTTACAAACTGACACTGCTGCACGGCATGCTGGGTAATGCTAGCTGCTCAGGTATGGGTGTGGTAACGGCTGTGAGGCTCCGTGGCTGCAGAACACCGAAGAAGAGAAAAGAGAGGTGGAGGATGAAGAAAAGAGGCGGAGATGAAGCAGAAGTTTAGCTCTAGAGAGGAGCTGTCACTGTCACTCAGGCAGCTCCGCCCACACAGTGACAGTGAAGCAGGTGAAGAGTAATAAATGAAGACAGCAGACAGGATTTGATAAGCTGATGTACAAACATGTAGTATGATGGTGGCAGCTACAGAAACAGGTCCATACAGACTGAAGCGTGTCTCAGTCTGAATGTACACTGCTGTTATAAGAGCTGTGGAAACTCAGGTCAAAAGGACGTAACCACACTGCTGACAGTTCCAGGACATTCACAGAGTTACAGCATCATTTGTGACCATAAAGACAGAAAGCTCATCCAAATCCTGGGATTAAAAGTCTGTCCTGGTGGTGTCCAGTCAAACACGTCTCTGTGAAAGCTTCAATCCAACAGGCTCCAAAGTCCTTCTGCTCATTTCCTCGCCGGGTTCTTGATGCTCCTGTACCATCTCTCTGTCATCCTCCTCGCTCCCTCTTTGCACTCACAGTCTTTGTGCATCATTAACACTCACATGAGGAAAACACTGAATGATTTCAAGCACTTTGTCTAATAAACTTACATCTTTCATTCTCTATACAGATTGGAGAGCTGTGATTTGTCAGAGATCAGCTGTGATTATCTGGAAGCAGTGCTGAAGCTCAACCCTTCGTATCCCAGAGTGGTGAACCTGAGCTACCACAAGCTGCAGGATTCAGGAGTGAAGCAGCTGTGTGTTCTTCTGGAGAATCCACAACATCAAATTGAAACTCTGAGGTCAGTCTCCACGTTTTAGTTGTGCTGACACTGTCGATCTGTGGAACTAAAACCTTTATACAGGAAGTCTGGTTCAGCTCTTTGTAGACCGTCTAATCTCTGATGCTCTGAGTCTTACTCAGTAGATGATGCAGAGTTGTGAAGCCGATGTGGGTGAGGACACTCGCCCAGCTCTAACTACTTTGACGTCCAGGCGGCTTCCCTGCTTGTCCTGATACAAACAAACCTGAGTAACCTTGCAGGTCAGATCTCATCAGTCACACCTGTTATGGCAGCTCTCCTCTAGATTGTAGTTCTTGTTAACCTGGGATGGTTTTAGAAGCCTGGACCACAGACTGCAAGGGAAGATATTACTGGGAAAGGCCAAAGCAACCTATTAGACCCATTAAACACTAACATAGATGAATACTCAGATTTAAACCTTTATTGTTTCACAAAGGGTTAAAAAGGGAACGTCCACAGTTTAGACTGCAGCAGATTTTATTAAAGCAGTTTGACAGGAGCAAAGCAAAAACACAAAGAATAAGTGTTTCACATATTAATACATATAACATAATAATAAAAGAAAAGCAAAATAATGATACAAAAGAATGAAAAAGTTGTCCAGAGCAGCAGGATGTCTGAGGTCTGCAGAAACACAAAAACACAGCAGCTAAAAATAGTTGTTGAAAGAAAACGAGGTGGGAGCTGCTGATTCCTGAGCTTTGATACTGGATTAGCTTCAGTAGTTATTCCCATCACTGCTGTAGGAGCTACATTTAGTCACAGCTGATTGTCTTTGACCAATCAGAAGACTACTGTTGTAAAAACAAGCAGACAAAGAACCAATGAGAGTGAAGAACAGGATAAAGAGCTCGTGTGATGGAGGCAAAGCAATAATCAGCAGACTGTAGCAGTTTCTATCTGGATGAAAGTAGAAGGAGCTCAGCGGAGCTCAGTCCCATATCTTTGTTTAGAAACAACATCAGTGATTTCCTGCTGCTCGAGATGATTCCAGCAGCTCTCATTACAGCAGCTGATGAGAGAAACAGCTGATGGCTCACAGCTCGTACACTGTTGGATCTCCAGATGTTCACGTGGCTGAAGTCTGTGAAGAAACTGTGGTCCACGTAGTTCACACGGCCTCAGATTGGACCGAGCTCCCTGGATCACTGCAGCATCCTCAGCTGGTACATGGACGTCTCTGCTCCTCAGTCTTGGAGCCCCTGCAGGTCCGTCCACACCACCGGGGTCTTCTCACTCACCTTTCCTTTGTCTTCGTCCTTCATCGGCCGTGCTGTGTCTTTGTTCCTGCGGTGTTGTTCCCACGATGCAGCGCTGATGTTCCCTCCTTGAATGCACAACAAGTACGGTGCTGGTCTTTCTCGGGTGGAGCAGAGACAGATTGAAGTCTTTCAGGCTTTAGTGCCGACTTCCCTGACAGAGGCTGGACTCCATGGTCTGCACAGGAGGCTTCTACACTGTGTGGAGGTGACTCCTGGACTTGAAGACAGGCTGCAGGTACATGTGTGATGAAGAGGAGCTACAGCAGTGTGATGGAGCTGCAGGTGTGAAGGAAGTCCTGCTGTCCTGTCCCACCCTCATCTTTGCTTCCTCTGTCTTCTCTGGACTTGTCCTCCTGTTTCAGAAACAGCACTGCTTCATGCCGAGGGTGGACGGGAGCGTTGGCTCTGATTCTTTTACCGTCCACCACAAGGAGACACTGATGCTGACCTCCTGATTCATCTGCATGTGTTCTGCTTCACACTGCTCACCTCCACCAAAGACTTCACAAACATCTTCTTTCTTTGAGTCCAGTTTGTCCCACAAACACTTCCAAATCTCCTCCTCTGAGATTCTGCAGCTTCTTGCAGTGTGACTCAGCTGACTTCTGACAGACCACAGACTGGCACAGCATCCACATGTGTCTCCTTTCAAACAGGCTCTTGATGTTTCCTCCCACATCATTCTGGCCTCTCAGTCTCCTTTGTTCTCCAGCTCTGTAGCTCCAGCTGGTGAAGCTTCAGTTTTCCATGTTGGTAACAGTAAACTACAGCCTCTGCTGTCAGCTGGGTAACTAAACAGAGCTGCAGCATGTCTCTGCGGTGGTGCTACATCCAGCCTGCAGACGGCCGTCTACATGTTGTAGTGGTTTACAGTCACCAGGGGGCGCTGTCCCAGCCATGCAGGCAGTGGGCTGCTCTGCTTGTGCTGTTGTTGGTGAAGCTGAAGTGAAAGCGAGAGTTAAAACCCTGAACAGTGTCCACTGAGCTTCTCATGCTCTTCTCATGCTCAAAGAAGTTTAACAGGAAGGACGACTCGTCCATCAGGCGTCCAGCTGTCCGTGACCGTGTCCACAGCAGAGTGTGACCGAGGCTTCATGCTAACACGCACACATGAAGCTAATACCACCACGAGCAGCTGCTCAGTGGATTTGGAGGACAAATGTCTGCAGCTTCTCACAGGCAGTATGCAGAATGTGGATCTCCACAAAGACTGTGGAGAGCTCGTCCCACACTCTAAATCCAAACTTGTCTGCACAAAACTTCTCACACGTTCCCGTCACAAGTGTCTTCTAAGTGAAGCTACCAGGTTCAGGTCCAGCTTGCTTATCTGGAGCTGCAGGAGATGATCCATCCTCACAAAGCAACACAGACAGCAGATATGCAAACACACAACACAACCAAAGGATTCTCTCTGCATGTCTGTGGCTGATGCTGCTGGAACGAAGCTGTTTGAAACCTTGTTGTTCTGCACTTTGGGACCAGAAGAGGAAACTGAAGCTCTGTGCAGAGGGTCCAATGGAAGCAGCCAAGCGCTGTAAGTGTCTGCTGTACAGGGATGCTGGTTCAGCTGTGGCTCAGTTTCACAGTGTGACTCAATAAAAGCAGCAGGAAATCAAAGCTTGATGCTTTCATCAGTGTGGAAATAAGAAAGTTTCCTGTGACAGACGCTGGAGCTCTTTCACTCTCAGCTTCACAGTTTCAGCTTCAAACTTCTTCCAACATGTTTCTAACACAGCCACATTCCACCTTAATGGAGCTGATATCTTGTGCATCAGCACATTTTCTAAAGGCAGCGATCACATCTTTAGTTTTGGATGTTTAACTGCAGATTGTTTATGTGTTTATAGCACATTAATTACAGCAGCAGCGTTGACCACAGTGCTGTACAAGAATCCAAAATAACGATTAAAATAACTCCTAATATTAATATCACACATCAAATATCAAATAACTCTCATGCTGTATTAAAAGCCAGTGAATACAAATGTGTTTTAAGAGCAGATTTACAGAGACTGACAGCAGGAGCTGGGGCTGTTCGATAGAACGATGTATATATGATGACCATATGAAAACGTCTATCGTTTCATATCACGCTCTTTGTTTCCTGCTTATGTGTTTGTGTTTTCCAGATAAACCTTTCAAAATAAATCTGAAGATCCTGTTGAGAGTTTTCAAAATAAACACAATACAGTACTGCGGTCGCTCGTTTATCGAGTTACGTCCTAAAAATAAGTCGCAGAATGAAGTAGCAGCTTTATGTTTTACAAGTATTATAGAAGTTTTAAGGCAGTTAAACCCTCACTGCACACTTTCTACACTTTTCTCAGACAGGCATGAACATTTTCACACTTTTCTCTCTTGTTTAAACAAAGTTCAAACCTTCATAGAAAAATAAGTTCATTATTAAAGAGTGAAAGCAAAGTGTTTCTGAAACGTGTCAAATCAGCCTTTGCTGGCATTAAATGAGCTTGGTTCTGTGTGAGGAGCACTCGTCCATGGCCTGGGCTCCTCGCTGTCAGGTAAAGTTTCATAAAGCTTTTGAGTTTTTCTGCAGATAATGTTGGTGTCCAGCACGATGTTCTTTTTCCTGCGGTCACTGAGCCACAAAGCCAAAGCTGACTCCATCCTTACGATGTTCTTGTTGTGGACTGTTACAACCTTTTTGCCTCCTTGTTGAAACTATGATGGTCAGCATCTTCCTCTGCCTTTGGCTGCTACCACAGGTGCAAAACGTCTCGTCATCATTGTTGTTTGTTGGGACAAAACGTACAAACATACAGTGCAGCACTGCAGAGTCACACTGCTGTAAATTTGAACACATTCTGTACTGTACAGGAGACACGGCACAAGATTGGCTGATGATGGTCTACAGCCAATCAGGACGCAGAACACAACGCGCTGTACAAAACAAAAACATGCAAAATTGCACAAAAAAGATCAGCGAAACAGCGAGGCCGCCAAAGGTGAACTGTGTTACAGCGAGGGACCAGCGTATATGTGGTTGTTGGGACGATAAATGTCTTTGAGCTTGTGTCAGAAGACGAGCTGCAGCTTTCTGGACCAGCTGCAGTCTTGCCAGGCAGGTCCCACTAACTCCAACATATAAGGAGTTACAATAATCCAGCTGGGACGTCATGAAAACGTGGATCGCCCGTTCAAGGTTTTTAAAAGATATAAATGATCTCACCTTAGATAAAAGCCTCAGTTTGAAGAAAGACCGCTGTACAACTGAGCTCAGCTGTTTTTCAAATTGCCGTCAAATATAAGCCCCAAATGTAATAATGCGATTTAATAAAAGAGCTGAACCAGTCTAATAGAGCGCCCTTGATGCCGCCATGCTCCAATGGTGAGGTCAAGATGCTGTGGTCAAGGCAGCAGTCAGATCCAAAAGCACAGCAGAGTCTCCTGATCAGTGGCTGATAAAAGATCATTAAGAACTTTTCAAAGTGCAGTTTCAGTGCTGTGAAGAGCTTTAAAACCAGACTGAAACCTTTACAACAGATTGCAGCTGAACAAATATAATCTTTTACAAAATCTTCGACAGGAAGGGAAGCTTTGAAATAGGCCTGAAGTTTGAGCAGACAGAGGATCCAGATCAGGTTTTTAGTACAGGCTGTACAACAGCATGTTTAAAACAGGCTGTACAACACCTGAACTAAGACTGCTGTTAAAAATCGCTAAGATGTCGGAACCGACAACCTTTAAAATCTTTTTAAACACGTGTTGGAACAACATCATTTGGACAAGATGATGTCTTTATAGCATCACATCGTTCCTCCACCTGATCAAACCACACAGGCTCAAACTGATCAAAAACAGCTGAGCAGGTGAATATTTTAGCCCCGGTGCGATCTCGGGCGAGAGTATCGATGATGGCCAAAGGGCAGCGTCCAGCTCTACGGCCGCTGAAGAGCAGACTCAACAGACGCGCGTGATGTGGATCCTACTGCTCTAAAACTGGAGCTTCTTCAATCCATTAAAGAGGACATTAGTACGCTGTTAAAAGAAGAAGTCAGAAATGCATTGAAAGAAGATTTTGACAATATAAGGGCTGACGTGCAAGGACTGAGAAATGAGATCGCTAACAGCATGGCGGCGACGTGCGGCGAAGTTGATGGAGTAAAGGTTACAGTGAAAGAAGCTGAGGATGGGCTGTCAATGTGGAGCGATGAGGTGACCACCCTGCAGTCTACAGTAGAGAGTATGAAGGAGGAGCTGTCTGACCTGAAGGATAAATGTGATGAAGGCAGGAAGCGAAGAGCTAACATCCACATCATAGGGATCCCAGAGGGCCTGGACTCGAGCTCCTCCACGGCCGTATCCGTGCTACTACGTGAAGTGCTGGGTATGGATAAAGACGTTATTGTCGACCGCTCACACAGGAGCCCTATCCTGAGAAAGCCAGCTGGTAACCCGCACGCCGTCATAGCCGAGCGTCACTACTACCAGGATTGTGTGGCTACGCCGTGCCAGGGCCCAAGCCCCGCTTGAGTTTAACGGACAACCTATTGCAATATTACGACTGGGCGATATGACCCAAAGTTCATATCTCGATATTCTTTAGCTGGATGGCGATATACGATATATATATCTCGATATTTTTGAAGCCAGAAAGTTCGAACAAAAAGAGAGTTCTTAGTCAAAGCTGTGTCCCAAATCTCACACAGGCACATTTATTAACATACAGCGTAGATGTACATGAAACAATTACTCAGAAATAAATGATCAGCATTTATTAAATAATAATGCTCCATAAATAAAAGAAAACTGTTGTTTTTGTGCATAACAAAAAGCTCACAATCGTGCAGTCAAAATGTAAACAGACGCTGAGCATAATAACAAGCAGCTGCTCTGTTCCCAGGTTCTACTGCGTGACTGACAGCCTGGAGTTTGAAACCCTCTTTGTAACCGTGTCTCTTACAGGTGCCATTTATGGTCCTTATACACACTCAATACAGTAATATTACGTTGAAGCACAGTACGTATCACTCCGCGAGGCTCCTCGTAGCTGTAATGCTCCAACAATCCATCAAGCGGTGCGGCCTCGTAGCTGAGCAAAGTCGTACCAAAACATCTTTTGAAAGGTTTCTGAGCGCCGTGTAGCACATAAAATCGGTTCGAGGTCAGTAAGCACAACCAGAATTCATCCATAAGCCGCACTGTCGATTTATGAGAAAATTACAGGATTTTAAGTGCAGAAAATATAGTTTATGGTTTTCATTTGATCTTAGCAAATATCTACGCCTCTAATTGGGACGACCACAGATTTTTCACTAATGTCTTTGCGCGGCTCCCCAATATGTCATCACACAATATCATCTTTGAGGGAGACCTAAACTGCTCATTATCTGCTATGGACCACAGTTCACACAAAAGTACACTTAGTCCAAACTCAGCATGCGTCATTCAGAGCTTTCTTGATAATTATGGGCTGGCTGATGTATGGAGATTTCATAATCCTGCTTCACGTCAATACTCTTTTTTTCTAATGTCCATAAAACATATATTTGTATAGAAAAACGTCTCCCTTTAGTTACAGAATGTGATTATAAGACTCTGGTGATTTCTCCTCTTGTTTTTTCAATGTGTATTCCTGATGCCTGCTCCAACTATCAGCCATGGAGATTCAACTCAGTGTTGTTAGCAGATGAAGAGTTTGTCAGTTACAAAAGGTCTCAAAGACATTTTTTTTCTATCAATCAGACCCCAGAGATGTCATCATCAGTCATTTGGGAATCTCTAAAAGCATCTGAGAGGCCAAATAATTTCATTTTGTGCCAAACAAAGTGCAACACTGAAAGAACATCATCCATAAATATTGAGTAAGAACTGGACTCTCATACAGCGAGACTCAAATGCCTTTAAACATCAGCTTATCCTGCTGATCCAAGTCCAACACTGAGTTTGTAAAAACATGTTTGTCAATCATTTTGTTTGGTTTCTGAGGAAAATGATTCAATAAGTTGCTGCTAATACACAACATTTCATCATATTTCCTCATAACCCTCTTTTGTCTGACCATTTGATCCCATTTGAATTTGCAATAAAGGATCCACAGAGTTTGGTGACAATAATGACAGTAGATGTTTGTGTGAAAGTGCTGGAAGCAAATGAGTGTGTGATGTTCTTTCAGTGTTGCACTTTGTAGACGCTCCCTGAGCACTGGTCTCACAGCCAGCTGCACATAGAGACCAGTGTTGTTAGTCCAGGTCAGAAGATGACTTGTTGGAATGAAAATGAGCTTGTAGTTTGTCTGCTTTAATAATGTGACTGGAAAAAGGTGTTGGACTTCAAATATGTCCATTTCTGTCACACTTCACCTTTAAAAGTGAAGCCATGTGGTTCCTGGAAGGAAAAACACGACTTTTTCAAGTCTTTGTCCTGTTTTTATGAGAAATGTACGACTTTAATGTGAAACATTCAGAGTTTTTTCTCTTGTTGTGTTTGTTTGAAGCTGCTTCCTGTTGGCTTCAGCTGTTTGGAGTTTCCATTTTCTAAACTTCTACATTCTGAACCTTCTTCAGCTCTGAACAGATGATGAAACACTGAATGATTTCAAGCACTTTGTCTAATAAACGTACATCTTTCATTCTTTATACAGCTTGATCGACTGTGGTTTGTCAAAGATCAGCTGTGATTATCTGGCAGCAGCACTGAAGTCCAACCCCTCCCATCTGAGACAGCTGTACCTGACTAAGAACAACAACCTGCAGGATCCAGGAGTGAAGCATCTGTGTGGTTTCCTGGAGAGTCCAGGATGTAAACTTGAAACTCTGGGGTCAGTCAGCATGTTTTAGTTGTGCTGAGATGAATATGATGTGAAAGTTGTGCTGACACTAAACTGCAGACATCAGGCTGATATTATACTGATCCACACTGAGGATCTTCATGGTAAAGTCTGTTTTCTTCTTCTCTGGTTTAGTCCATTGACTGCAGCAGAACAATGTTCACATTTCAAACCTTCAAAGAAGAAGAAAAATCCTCCAGTGGAAAATTCACTGTGAAACTCTCAAACTCTTCATTGCACCTTAAAGTCTGTCTGACACTGAAATCCAAAGCAAAATGTGCGTTTGCTTTACAGACAGCAGTTCAACACAAACATACACACATCATCCAAAACACAGTCCAACATCCAAATCTCCTCCACTGCCAGCATGAATGATGGGAAAGAGAAGGAGGAACACTCTGACATTCAGGGTTAGAATGAGTTTCATCAAGCAGACTGTGAAGATCAAAGCTGCATTAGAAAGCTTACATGAATGAATGAGTGGACAGAAGTGGACAGAGATCATCTGAAGCACTTCAAAGGCTTTAAATCAGCACATTTCTCTTTATTCTTTATCAACTCTGTTAGTTTCTCTCAGTTTTCTGTGGAATGAAGCTAACAGCAGGCTAATAAGATGCTGACCAATAGGTTTCTATTAAAGGTTGTAATTTGTATATGAAAAAGTGCTTTGGCTCAGCAGGGATCAGCTTACAGGTAGAATACAGCTGCTGGATGGGATTAGCATGTCATAGCTATCTACCAAACTGCTAACTGGGGGATTTCAGGCCATCTATGGATCATTTTTGCTAACTGTTTATTCAGCTTAGGCTCACAGGGCTGCAGCCTGTGCCCTAGCTGTCATAGGGAAAGAGGCGTGGTCCACCTGCACAGGTGAGCAGTCCATCACAGGGCCAACAGAGAGCGACAGAGAAGCACTCCCTCACATCCACACCTACAGCCAATGTAGAAGCACCAATGAACCTAAGCAGCATTTCATTGGACTGTGGGAGAACATCCAACCTCCACAGAAAGGCCCAGCTGACCAACAAGCTTCAACCTACAACCTTCTTGCTCTAAGGCACTAGTGCTAACCACTTTTGCCCATTTCAGCCCAAATCCTGCATCTTCCTGTTTCTGACTCCAGGCCAGCTCCACTAACACTTTCTCATCAGACACTGCCACCTAGTGGAGGAAGTCTTAGTTCCATTTGAAGCTTCAGATTACAGTTAGTTCCTTTACAAAGAGGTGGAGGTGGTGGGGCCACAGCACCATCATCACTGAGTGCCATAGGACACTTAACCTTTGTTTCCATATGCTGGGAACTTCCTGTTGTTCCAAGGAGGACTGGAAAATGTGTGAAAATCTCCCAGTCAGTTCCTCACAGCACACTTCAATCATTTCCCTCCCACAGCATCAGGACCAGGGCTTTTTCTCTCTTTGGTCCCACTAAGAGATTTCCACACAAACACCTCATCAGTGGGACTCTCAGAGCTACCAGCCCTTTGCTACAATCACAAAGCTCTTCATTGAAATCAATGATATCAAAGCTGGAATCAAATGAGTCCAAGTCTTCTGCTGATTCAGCATCACATTCATCTTTGCTCCTTGTTCTGCATCCCCACCATGGACTTCATTCCTTTCCAAGCCAGCCTTGAGTGTCCTTTATTCAGCTCATCCTCTGCTTTACTTTTACACCTGATTTTAGCTGCTTTATCTCTCTTTCAACAGGTTTCTGTGCCTCAATCTTTTTCTTCTCATAACAAGACAGCTTCTTCTGCCTGAGAACATGTTGGAGTGATTTACTAATCCAGGGCTGCTTATTGGGGAAAATACTTCCTGTTTCCAAAGTAATCCCCATTTTTCCCAGAAAGAAATGTCAGTAGAAATCGATGATCTAAGTGAGAACATGAGCCTTTAAAAAGTCCCAGTGGGTGCAGTCAAAGCAGTCCCTCAGTCCCAGTATAGAGTCTTTGGTCCAGACTGGAACAGCTGTGTGCCCAGTCTGAGCTCTCTTCAGTGCTGTGACCTGACAGACCCAGAGGGGCCATCACATCACATTTAGAAGCTCCCCTGATGGAGCCACAACACATGTCCAATACTTAGTCTGTCTTGTTGGACCAACTGGAAGAAATGATTCAAGGACTTAGTCACAGAACAGAGATTCAAATCTCCAAAATCCAACTGGCTGCATCAGGACATATAGTCTGAAACTCTGCACAGTTTCCTGTTTGAAGCTGCTTCCTGTTGGCTTCAGCTGTTTGGAGTTTCCATTTTCTAAACTTCTACATTCTGAACCTTCTTCAGCTCTGAACAGATGATGAAACACTGAATGATTTCAAGCACTTTGTCTAATAAACTTACATCTTTCATTCTTTATACAGATTGAGGGGCTGTGGTTTGTCAAAGATCAGCTGTGATTATCTGGCAGCAGCACTGAAGTCCAACCCCTCCCATCTGAGAGAGCTGGACCTGAGCTACAAGAACAACCTGCAGGATCCAGGAGTGAAGCATCTGTGTGGTTTCCTGGAGAGTCCAGGATGTAAACTTGAAACTCTGAGGTCAGTCAGCATGTTTTAGTTGTGCTGAGATGAATATGATGTGAAAGTTGTGCTGACACTAAACTGCAGACATCAGGCTGATATTATACTGATCCACACTGAGGATCTTCATGGTAAAGTCTGTTTTCTTCTTCTCTGGTTTAGTCCATTGACTGCAGCAGAACAATGTTCACATTTCAAACCTTCAAAGAAGAAGAAAAATCCTCCAGTGGAAAATTCACTGTGAAACTCTCAAACTCTTCATTGCACCTTAAAGTCTGTCTGACACTGAAATCCAAAGCAAAATGTGCGTTTGCTTTACAGACAGCAGTTCAACACAAACATACACACATCATCCAAAACACAGTCCAACATCCAAATCTCCTCCACTGCCAGCATGAATGATGGGAAAGAGAAGGAGGAACACTCTGACATTCAGGGTTAGAATGAGTTTCATCAAGCAGACTGTGAAGATCAAAGCTGCATTAGAAAGCTTACATGAATGAATGAGTGGACAGAAGTGGACAGAGATCATCTGAAGCACTTCAAAGGCTTTAAATCAGCACATTTCTCTTTATTCTTTATCAACTCTGTTAGTTTCTCTCAGTTTTCTGTGGAATGAAGCTAACAGCAGGCTAATAAGATGCTGACCAATAGGTTTCTATTAAAGGTTGTAATTTGTATATGAAAAAGTGCTTTGGCTCAGCAGGGATCAGCTTACAGGTAGAATACAGCTGCTGGATGGGATTAGCATGTCATAGCTATCTACCAAACTGCTAACTGGGGGATTTCAGGCCATCTATGGATCATTTTTGCTAACTGTTTATTCAGCTTAGGCTCACAGGGCTGCAGCCTGTGCCCTAGCTGTCATAGGGCAAGAGGCGTGGTCCACCTGCACAGGTGAGCAGTCCATCACAGGGCCAACAGAGAGCGACAGAGAAGCACTCCCTCACATCCACACCTACAGCCAATGTAGAAGCACCAATGAACCTAAGCAGCATTTCATTGGACTGTGGGAGAACATCCAACCTCCACAGAAAGGCCCAGCTGACCAACAAGCTTCAACCTACAACCTTCTTGCTCTAAGGCACTAGTGCTAACCACTTTTGCCCATTTCAGCCCAAATCCTGCATCTTCCTGTTTCTGACTCCAGGCCAGCTCCACTAACACTTTCTCATCAGACACTGCCACCTAGTGGAGGAAGTCTTAGTTCCATTTGAAGCTTCAGATTACAGTTAGTTCCTTTACAAAGAGGTGGAGGTGGTGGGGCCACAGCACCATCATCACTGAGTGCCATAGGACACTTAACCTTTGTTTCCATATGCTGGGAACTTCCTGTTGTTCCAAGGAGGACTGGAAAATGTGTGAAAATCTCCCAGTCAGTTCCTCACAGCACACTTCAATCATTTCCCTCCCACAGCATCAGGACCAGGGCTTTTTCTCTCTTTGGTCCCACTAAGAGATTTCCACACAAACACCTCATCAGTGGGACTCTCAGAGCTACCAGCCCTTTGCTACAATCACAAAGCTCTTCATTGAAATCAATGATATCAAAGCTGGAATCAAATGAGTCCAAGTCTTCTGCTGATTCAGCATCACATTCATCTTTGCTCCTTGTCCTGCATCCCCACCATGGACTTCATTCCTTTCCAAGCCAGCCTTGAGTGTCCTTTATTCAGCTCATCCTCTGCTTTACTTTTACACCTGATTTTAGCTGCTTTATCTCTCTTTCAACAGGTTTCTGTGCCTCAATCTTTTTCTTCTCTCCCTCATAACAAGACAGCTTCTTCTGCCTGAGAACATGTTGGAGTGATTTACTAATCCAGGGCTGCTTATTGGGGAAAATACTTCCTGTTTCCAAAGTAATCCCCATTTTTCCCAGAAAGAAATGTCAGTAGAAATCGATGATCTAAGTGAGAACATGAGCCTTTCAAAAGTCCCAGTGGGTGCAGTCAAAGCAGTCCCTCAGTCCCAGTATAGAGTCTTTGGTCCAGACTGGAACAGCTGTGTGCCCAGTTTGAGCTCTCTTCAGTGCTGTGACCTGACAGACCCAGAGGGGCCATCACATCACATTTAGAAGCTCCCCTGATGGAGCCACAACACATGTCCAATACTTAGTCTGTCTTGTTGGACCAACTGGAAGAAATGATTCAAGGACTTAGTCACAGAACAGAGATTCAAATCTCCAAAATCCAACTGGCTGCATCAGGACATATAGTCTGAAACTCTGCACAGTTTCCTGTTTGAAGCTGCTTCCTGTTGGCTTCAGCTGTTTGGAGTTTCCATTTTCTAAACTTCTACATTCTGAACCTTCTTCAGCTCTGAACAGATGATGAAACACTGAATGATTTCAAGCACTTTGTCTAATAAACTTACATCTTTCATTCTTTATACAGATTGATGGACTGTGGTTTGTCAAAGATCAGCTATGATTATCTGGCAGCAGCACTGAAGTCCAACCCCTCCCATCTGAGAGAGCTGTACCTGTGGGGAAACAACCTGAAGGATCCAGATGTGAAGCAGCTGTCTGATCTTCAGCAGAGTCCAGACTACAGACTGGAGACTCTGGTGTAAGTAGAGTGATGGAGTGAGTGGGTGGTGCTGTCAGCAGTATTGTACTAAACACAGGCAGTATGAAACAAAGATCCAGTGTTTCCTGTAAAGCTGCAGCTTCTCAGTGAAGCTGTGAGAGGAGAACGGTGACAGGCTTCAGGATTGGACACAAACACTTCCTGTTTCTCACCTTTATGGTCACCATAGTAACGGCTGACACGCTCTGATCAAACACTGTCAACAGCCAATCAGCTCTCTGAACAAAGCAGCACGCAGACCAATGACTGCATTGATTTCCAAGTTTAAAGCAGTGAAGAACACAGTCTGTAGGTGAGGAAGAATTTAGTGAGAGCAGATGTTTGGATGGAATTCCTCCAGTTAACAGCTGGAACCGTCCATCTGGATTGTTGGGCTTGTTGTTGGGGTTCCTACAGAGCTCAGAGTGGACACACCAAGGTTCTTCTAATGAATGAAAGTCCAAACTCAAACTAGGAGGGAAAAACATTTTCAGCAACTTCAATAAAAATCCAAAGATTAGAAAAAGTGAAGCAACAATGAGTCCTAGTACAGTCCCAGCACTGACGTCCCTGCTGCTCTTTATACTGGATGTGCTGCATCACTGACTGACAGCTGATGAAGAGTCTCTGGAAACACTCGTTTATCTCCTCTGCTCTTCCTCCTTCTCTCTGCAGGTGGAGGTTATGATGGTAAACAGGACGGTGTGTGTGCTGAGAGAGGAGCAGCTGTGTCCTGATGATCCAGAGAGGTTGAAGCAGCAGCAGCTTGTGTGTAGAGACGCTCTGACTGGGCCATGTTACTGGGAGGTGGAGAGGAGAGCTTCATCCAGCAGTGACTGACAGAGGAATGAAGTGCAGATGACTGTCAGTGCTGCAGAGTGAACTGCTCTGAGAACAGCTCCACTGTCAGACACAATGTAGAGTCCAGCATCAGCCCTGTGTGTCCCTCTGGATCTGACAGAGGATCATCAGTGTATCTGGACTGCTCTGCTGCTGCTCTGTCCTTCTACAGTCTCTGCACAGTCTCTGTCTCACTCTGGAAAGATTTTACAACTTGTTGTAATTACAGAACGTTAATATAATATTCAAACATGTGATCTTCTCTTTATTTCTGAATCTTTACCAAATAAAGAAAAACCAAACTAACAAACAGAAGCTGTCGTGTCCTTTTTCACCACATCTGTGAATCTTTTCTGTGTTTTTCCTCTTTTCCTCCTTCCTGCAGCTCCATCTTCATCATTCTGTGTCCAGTATATGTGAACACGTCCAAAGCATCTGAGCCTCATGTTACCCGTTTGTGTGAGTTACGCCTGTCGTTGTGTTGTGGTGTATAAATAAGGGGCAGGAGACAGCGCTGGATCTCTGAGTTCTTTACTGTCAATTTCTGCAACATCTGCAATATATAGAAATGCAAACCTGTGAGCTGTGTGTGTTGTGCGTCTGCTCGGCCACCTCTCCTCCGGCCGTGCTGGAAGCAGCTGTGCGTTTGACAGTTTTATCGACTCGACAATAATCGAACAAATTAAATGTTCAAAAATATCAACTTAAGCACTTCAAAGTCAACAAAAAGCTTAAAACAATGAAATAATATTTCACTGACAAAACAACAGCTCATAAGAACGATACACAAAATAATACAGAAACAAACAAATAAAAGTTATTAACCAGGATCCATGTTTTTGTCACAAACACTGAATCAGCTGATTCACTCTTTATGTTTCTGAGTTTGTTTTGTGATTATAGTTCTGGTTTCTGTTTCTGTGTCTTCACTGTGTCCCACGTCTCCTTACTTTGGACTCTGTGTTATATTTCCTGTTTTACTTTGACAGTCCTGTGTTACTGTTTCCTGTCTCGTGTGTGTAATTGGTCCCAGCTGTGTTTCCCTCCTGCCTCCCGTTCCCTGATTACTAAACTGCGTCCACGCCGCCGGCGCTCCTCTCCACAGCTGGATTCCAGGATTTCAGAGCATCCAGCTGTGGTGAGTGATGGAGACACTTTCTCTGCTCCCTCAGTAATCAGGACAGTTTATTGAACATCAGAGGACATAAAGGACTGTTTTTCACCTGCCCGTTCTGAACCTGGACATTAAAGACTGCTGGCTTCAAGGACATTAATCCCAGTGTCAGCCAGCCAATAACAGCCTGTGTTTTTCAGCTCTTTAGGAGTCAGAAATGAGAAAGACACAGACTGCTAACCTCTCCCTGCAGGAAATAAGCTCCGCCTCTTCCTGTCCTGTATATGAGTGATTCTGACATGAGACACAATGAGTTTCCTGTTTATTGTGACTTAAAGCGAGCAGCAAAGACACTAAACTGTGTGTTTCCAGCTGAAGCTGCTTTTTGTGTTGCTCCCACAATCCTGTCTGAAACAGTCAGTGAGGAAAACTCAGTTTATGCTTCCAAGCTCATTGTGAGAGGGCACATTGTGTTCCTGCAAGTGCTGATTTTGTCTGCATCCCTGAGTTTAGTGAGCTGCCTCCAAGGACTTGTGAAGCCCAGTGTGTTAAGGCTGCATCTCCCAGATGTTTCCACCTTTCCAGCACAGACGATAAATGTTCCCACAAAGGCTCAAAGACTGTTTGATTTTCTGAGTGTTGGCCTCAAGAGATTGCTCAGTGAGCACCTGAGTGTTTCTGGGACATCGGACACTAACTGGAACTTCAAGTCTGGTTCTGAAGCTGCACATGCAAAGACTGTTTCTGGTTGTAGAGACCTGGCTGTTCCAGGGATTGTAACCTCCCCAGAGGCTGAGCTGCTGACCTCAGCTGACTCTGGAGCCTTGAAGGTAACTAAGTTTGCACCGCTCGGGTGAGCCATCTCAGCTGCAACAGCCTCCACAGAGAGCTCACGCAAGCTTACCCAGCCTGCTGAGGATTTTATGCAGGTGTCTGGTAAAAGGACGATGCTGCTGTCCAATGAGGCGAGGAGAGAAGTAGCCAAACAGGCGAGAGCCGTGAAGGAGGAACGGCGGGCAGCTCTGGATGCCCGACATAAATACCTGATGAGCAGGCTGGCCGACGCCGGCAGCCTGGAGGAGGCGGCGGTGGAAGACGCCATCGTCTCTGATGACAGAGTAAGTTCAGAGACGTGATCCTTCCTCAGAGTTGAACCTTTGAGTCATTAATGTCTGATTCTTCCAGTTCAGTCTGATCCATGAATTCTTTGCTGCAAACGGATCCAAGAAGCTGATTTTCTTCTATCAGGATGTCAAACAGGTAACTTTGATCACATTTCAATGACTGACACATGAAGGTCTAACCGCTCTTCATAATCTGCTGTCCTGTTTGTTGCAGCGTACTTTGTATTCATATCTTTTAATATCTGCCTTTCTCCCAGAGTCTGTCCTCCCGTCAGTCTTCCTTTGTGGACGCATCAAACTCAGCTGTGGCTCAGAGGAAACTAGCCTCCCAGTTTCTTGGTCTATTTTCTTCATTTCACTAACTACACTTCTTTTTCTTTGTAAATCTCTTCCTTCAAATACTTTCAAAATCACTTTTCTTTTTTCCCTTTCTTCTGTGCAGAGAAGACGTCAAACCCCTTCTTGGCAGTTTATCTCAATAAAGCTGTACTATCCCAGCCATCTGGTAAGTCTTCCCTACTACCCAGAGCCTGTTTATACTCCTGCATGTCTCTGCCTTCACTCACTTCCTCTTCTTGATGTCCAAACTCATCCTTCAAACTACCATTTGATGCTGCATAGCTGCATTCTCCCTGACACCTCCTTGTCTCCTGTCTTTTTGATTTCACCTTCTGCATAATATTTAGTTGCCCTGTGTGCAGCTTCCTCCACTTTCATATATTTCTACAAGTTCCTCCCTGTTCTTGAAGTATGTGTGCACCACGGCCATTTCCACTTGGAAAATCTGCCCCACATCTGTCTTTCTAGATTTCTCTCCTAAACACCACACCTACCCAACACCTCATAACCTCGGTTCCCTTCACCTAAATGTCCATTGAAGTCTGTGTCAATCACCACTGTAGTATGTGGTCTCTTGCACACAAAATGTGTCTACCCTCCACCTCCATAATATGAGTCCGCCAGCCCTCCCATTGCCAGTCAGAGTCCATAACAAGTCAAAAACATAAACAGCTCGAACGTATTATTTATTTAAAAGAGAGAGAGAGAGAGAGAGAGAGAGAGAGAGAGAGAGAGAGAGAGCGAGCTCAGTTGTCCTTGCTCTAGCATCAAGAGTCAGTGACTGGCTGTTCACTGCAGGCTCAGCAGTCCAATGGCCGATCAGCAACAAAACAAATAAAAAAATAAGACACGTTCTTGATTATGACAACAAACCACATCCAAAAAAATATGACAGCAACACTTTAAGTTTTGTGTGCATTCATCATGTGCAACTCTGCAGAAAGTCTCATGTCAAGGATGTGTGGACAGGGGGGCTATTAAAAAGTTCCAGTATACAGAATAGAAAACCATCAAATGAATGAAATAAAATCTGTTGTCACAGTGGTTTTTGAAGGAACAATTACTTCACAGATGGACAGCCTCATTATATTTGAGTTAAATCTGATGATACACACTTCACGTCACCCTAGTTACATGTTTTTATTTGCCATGTGTATGTTATCCAAGGGAGGAAGAAAATGAAAAAGAAAACTTTTGATGTGTCCAGACATTTCTTCACATCAGCTGCCAGCAACCAGTTTCAGCATGTACACCTGTTGCAGTAAGTGTGCTCATGCAGACCAACTATGCTGGTCCACTGTTCTTAATGGTGCTGCATGTTGAGAAAGAAGTGAAACAAATGTTTTGTTTAACAAGTCCACTAGTGTTAGAATAACTTGGCATTTCCAATCGGTTTCTGCTGTAGTTCAATGAAAGGTTTCAGTTACTTAAGTTTGAGAAAAAACCAAAAAAACCAAATTGCGTTTACAATTGTAGTTTCATCTTGTTATAAGATATTTGAAATAAAAAACAAAAAACATGAACAAACAAACCACAAACAAACAAACCACTACATTTTCAGAAATATTTCTGCAGTCTGATTTACAAGTATAAACTTTCTGACCAAAACGCCACAATTTCATCCCTCAAACAAGTTGTCAACTGTGTCAACGACCAATGAGGACATCACTGCTACACTTGATGATACTCACACCTTGAAAAAGTGCAAAGGTTTCCCAACAGGACTTCGACGGTTGGTCTTCTTGATCAAGCTATAATCTGTTCTCATCAAAACCACCATAAAACCAGTTTGACAGGATGATGCTGATAAATCCCTCTAGACCTTTTTGTGACAGTATTAAAAGCTTGCTGGAAATTCTCTGTACTCATATTTGTGCTCAGTATCTGTAGGAGCCATTTTTGTGTGGGTACCTCATGTATGCCACTAGGGGTCACCTTTTGTGTTACATATGGTGTGTCTATTTAAGGTAGATAGGTCATTAGCAGCAGGTGTGTTGTTGTTGGGAAGGAGCAAACAGATTGTGACCGCTGCGCTGTTATGTTAAATTGTGTTGGAATAAAGAATCTAAAGGACAAGATAAGTATGGTTTCAGTTATTGAACTAAGTTTAATACGTTTATTCATACCAGTGACATTGCATTAACCTGCCAACAAACAGCTCAGTGGCTTTAAATGTAGGCTTAGCCTCGACAGCATCTATAACACCATTAAAATGCAGTAATGGCCACACAAAAAATAAAACGTGACCATATTCAGTTTAAGCCATTTTATGTGGTTTAGTTTATACACTTGAATCACAGTAGATGATAGCTTTCTGTTTTTAAATGTCTCCATTTATTGCAAACACTATAGTTACTGTTCTGCCTTTTATAAGGTAAACTGGATATTATGGTTGCAAACGGCCCTAGAGCTCCCTCTAGTGGCTGCTTTGTAATATGGGTTTGACTACTTTGGGAAAGGAACAATGAGAAGGTGAAAAAATCAAAGATGGCGGAAAGTTATCGTTCTAAGCTGATATGGACCTTAAAATGTTGTTGCCTTGGACAAGATATGTCTGTAAGTATGAGTGACGATAAAATAATTATTAACTTTTGTTTTGTGTAAAAATGGTACGATAATTTGTACATTTGAAAGTTTTATCTTGTTATCAAATCACTTTGATTGTCACATCACATGTGCAGGTACACTGGTACAGTACATGTGAGTGAAGTTCTTGTTTGCGAGCTTCACAAGCAACAGAGGTGTGCAAAAATACAATAACGTAAAACAAGCAAAATATAAGAACGGCTAAATCTGAGACTAATAAATATATGTACAATATATAATAGTACATGCATTACTGGATGTGTATACTAAATATGTTTTTCTACGCGCGCGCGCGCGTGCGTGTGTGTACATATTTTACAAATTAAATAGAGTAAACAATAAAATAAAATATACAGAGGTTGGTAGTTGGACATGTGCAAAACAAGTGGCATTTATATACAGTGTGGAGTGCATAATGTTGAAGTTCCAGTAGTGAAGCTGAGGTGTCTATGAAGTGTCCAGCAGTCTGATGGCCTGGTGGAAAAAGCTGTCTCTCAGTCTGCTGGTTGGGGACCAGATGCTGCAGAACCTCCTTCCTGATGGAAGTAGTCTGAACAGTTGATGGCTGGGGGGACTGGAGTCCTTGATGATCCTCCCCGCTTTCCTCAGGCAGCGCTTCCTGTAGATGTCTTGGAGGGAGGGAAGCTCACCTCCAATTATCCGTTCAGAACACCGCACTACTCGCTGGAGAGCTTTGCAGTTGTAAGCGGTGCTGTTGCCGTACCAGGTGGTGATGCATCCAGTGAGGATGCTCTCAATGGCACAGTGATAGAAGGTCCTGAGGATGCGGGGGCTCATGCCGAATCTTTTCAGTCTCCTGAGAAAGAAGAGGCGCTGCTGCGCCTTCTTCACTGTTTTGTTTATGTGTACTGACCACGTAAGATCCTCAGCCAGATGTACACCAAGGAAGCGGAAGCTGCTCACTCTCCACAGCAGCGCCGTTGATGGTGATGGGGGTGTGTACTTCTCTGCACCTCCGGAAGTCCACTATCAACTCCTTTGTCTTTGCGACGTTGAGGGTGAGATGGTTGTCTTGACACCAGTGGGTCAGGGCGCTGACCTCCTCCCTGTAAGCCGTCTCATCACTGTTGGTGATAAGACCCACCACTGTAGTGTCGTCCGCAAACTTCACAATGATGTTGGAGTTGTTAGTGGCTGTGCAGTCGTAGGTGTAGAGTGAGTACAGGAGAGGGCTCAGTACACACCCCTGTGGTGCACCAGTGTTCAGTGTGATGGGGGATGAGGTGATGCTGCCCAGTCTGACCACTTGGTGTCTATCAGACAGGAAGCTAAGGATCCAGCTGCAGAGGGAGCTGCTCAGTCCTAGATCCTGCAGTTTCCTGTCCAGCTTCGAGGGAACGATGGTATTGAATGCTGAGCTGTAATCTACTGTTAGCTTGCAGTAAGAGTGTAACAAGCTAGTTTACAATGTTAGTTAGCTAATACAGTATTTTGTACTTTCAGTTTTACGATGGTCAAAGAGAAGGCAATGGTCAGAGGCCATTCTTCAATAAATCAGCGCAGAAAGGAAAATAAGTCTGGTTATTGGAGCATCGTTATCTCGCTGTCTAGCTGGTGAAACTAAGGAACTCAGGGCGAGGACAGCAAAGTTACCAAAGGGGAAAAACTATCAAATTAAAACTGCATCATCTCAAAAATCACAAGTTTCTCTAAAATGTGTTTATTCTAGGGTTGCAGTTATTCATCATTTTAGTCATCAATCATTTTATTGATTGTTCGAAAATTGAATTGGATTAGAAATAGTTTTCTTATTAATGAGCAATAATTATTATTATTCCAAAGAGAAAACACACGGGTCTTTTGGTTACCATTTTAGAAATTGCCATCCTTTAATGATTCATCTGTTAAAAAAAATATTTTGACTGCTTTTATCTAAAAAATATTTTGAGATGCTGAAATGCTGAAATAATAATAATAAAAAAAACAGACACTGATGTCAACATAAAGGTAAACACGCAATTTAGTTTCTTTAGTTTCTGGTTCTCTCCTGTATGGACTAGAGAACGCACGATACCACTTTTTTGTGTCCAGTATCGATATGAATCCAATACAGCGTATTTTTATAATCAATAAAACAGTTTTTTTTAAATATCTTTCTTTATTTTGTATAAGTTCATACTCAAGTTTTAAAAAATAAAACATTAAAGTTATTCAGTTATACCTGTATGCAAAAAACACACTGCACCCAAAATATTTCATAGTTCAGCAACACTGATCAATCTAATAAACTTAAACCTGCACCATCCTCCCTATTCTGGTATTTTAAAGAGTACTTAGCAGAAATATTAAACAACCTAACTAATAGGGTTGCAAACTCCCAGCAAAAAAACAACTAAAGGGAACAATCGCCCACCCTCTGCCTCGTGATGCTTAATCGACATAATCGACTTTAATTTAATGCATGTATTTAAAAAAAATGCACAGAAATCAATTATTTTTCAACAACAATTAAATAGATTCAACATCTTTCTTCAACAGAACTGCAGACTGCACAGATGGTATCTTCCCAAAGGAAAAAGTACTATAACTTACTAGGGTATATATTAGAGATGGACCGATCCGATATTACGTATCGGTATCGGTCCGATACTGACCTAAATTACTGGATCGGATATCGGAGAAAAATAAAAAATGTAATCCGATCCATTAAATATCACGAAAGCACCTCACAAAACTTGCAACATGCCGTAACTCGCCTCAGAACGTTAGCACGTCGGAGCAGTATGCATCACGTGATAGAGCAGCTGTGGCATGCGGGACCTGTCGGTGGTCTGGATAGCATTTGGAGCTTCGCTAGCAACCCGGCATTTCATCTCCGACAAAGTTATCCCTGAGAGAAGTAAAGCAAGTGTGTAAGTCCATCTCTGAATGTTTGTAAAGCATTCCTGCGTTAAGCTTAACGAGCGACTGCCTCTCGCTCTCCGGCTGCTACTTCAATCATGAAACTGATCAATGATCAGCTGATCGGCTTTTCTGTCGCGAGTCCGTGTCTCTTGTTTGCTTTTGGCCCACTTTGCACCAGAAAGAGGAAACCAGCGGCTGAACAACAGCAGCACGTTTAAGCTTGATCAGCTGTTGTTAGAATTTATTTAATATTACTTTCTACTCGAGGATCTTTTTCTACAGCTGACGGCTGGTAACTGTGCAGGGGCGGATCTAGCAAAGTTTAGCCAGGGGGGCCGATAGGGCATGAACAGGGAAAAGGGGGCACAAAGACATACTTTTCTTTCTTATTCTCATTTAAAATGTCTCGCTTTTAATAAATAATTATCTGACACCCAAAGTTTTAATTTGATGCAAAAGGTATAGAAGTCCATTACTGCATATAGTAACTGTTAAGTCTAATATACCCTAGTAAGCTATAGTACTTTTTCCTTTGGGAAGGTACCATCTGTGCAGTCTGCAATTTTGTTGAAGAAAGATGTTGAATCTATTTAATATTTCTTGAAAAATAATTGATTTCTGTGCATTTTTTTTCACACTGCATCAAATTAAGGTTGATTACGTCGATTAAGCATCATGAGGTGGAGCGTGAGGGGTGGTTCCCTATTTTTTATTTATTTATTTTTGTTGTTGCTGGGAGTTGGAACCCTATTAGTTAGGTTGCTTAATATTTATGCTAAGTACTCTTTAAAATACCAGAATAGGGAGGATGGTGTAGGTTTAAGTTTATTAGATTGATCAGTATTGCTGAACTATGAAATTTTTTTTTTTTTGCATACAGGTATAACAGAATAGCTTTAGTGTAGTTGTTGTTTTAAACTTGAGTATGAACTTATACAAAATGCAGCAAGATATTTAAAAAAACAGTTTTGTTGATTAAAAAACACTATATCGGATTCATATCGGTATCGGCAGATATCCAAATTTATGATATCGGTATCGGTATCGGACATAAAAAAGTGGTATCGTGCCATCTCTAGTATATATTAGACTTAATAGTTACTATATACAATATTAGATTTCTATACATTTTACGTTAGATAAAAACTTTGGTTGTAAGATTCAGATAATTATTTATTAAAAGCGAGACATTTTAAACGAGAATAAGAAAGAAAAGTATTTCTTTGTGCCCCCCTTTTCCCTGTTAATGCCCCAGCTGGCCCCCTGGCAAAACCGTGCTAGACCCGCCCCTGCACAGTTACCAGCTGTCAGCTACTTATAGCATTAGGCATTAAAGTAATATTAAATAAATTCTAACAACAGCTTATCAAGCTTAAACGTGCTGCTGTGGTTTATCTGCTGGTTTCCTCTTTCTGGCGCAAAGTGGGAAACAAACAAGAGAGACGGAACTTGCGATCAGCTGATCATTGATTAGTTTCATGATTGAAGTAGCAGCAGGAGAGGGAGGGGGAGAGGAGGCGCGGCAGTCGCTCCATATATCGGTTGTTAAGCTTAACGTGGGAATGCGTTACAAACATTGAGAGAGAAACTTACAAACTTGCTTTACTTCTCTAGGACAGCTTTCACTGAGAAGAAATGCCGATTTGGAAACATGTAGCGAGGCGCTAAATGCTCCACCAGACAACCGAGAGGTCTCTTGTTGTCACATGCAAGAAAGCATGCTCTGAAGAATATCCAGGTAGATAACTGTGGCGATATGTTGGTTATATTACTTTAAAGTGCAACTGGCTAATTCTTATTTTAGCCAACTCCCACTGTCGCCAAAGTGCTTGCTCATAGGGGGTCATATGATTGTTGGGTTTTTCTCTGTATCTATGAAGCGCCTTGAGGCGACTTTTGTTGTGATTTGGCGCTATATAAATAAAATTGAATTGAATTGAATTACTGATGGTGACCTTTGTTACTTTGGTCCCAGCTCTCTGCAGGTCATTCACCAGGTCCCCCCGTGTGGTTCTGGGATCTTTGCTCACCGTTCTCATGATCATTTTGACCCCACGGGATGAGATCTTGCATGGAGCCCCAGATCGAGGGAGATTATCAGTGGTCTTGTATGTCTTCCATTTTCTGATGATTGCTCCCACAGTTGATTTTTTTCACACCAAGCTGCTTGCCTATTGTAGATTCACTCTTCCCAGTCTGGTGCAGGTCTACAATACTTTTCCTGGTGTCCTTCGAAAGCTCTTTGGTCTTGGCCATGGCGGAGTTTGGAGTCTGACTGTTTGAGGCTGTGGACAGGTGTCTTTTATACAGATGATGAGTTCAAACAGGTGCCATTCATACAGGTAACGAGTGGGGGACAGAAAAGCTTCTTACAGAAGACGTTACAGGTCTGTGAGAGCCAGAGATTTTCCTTGTTTGAGGTGACCAAATACTTATTTTCCACCCTGATTTACGAATAAATTCTTTACAAATCCTACCATGTGAATTCATGGATTTTTTTTTCACATTCTGTCTCTCACAGTTGAAGTGTACCTCTGGTGCAAATTACTGACCTCTGTCATCATTTTAAGTGGGGGAACTTGCACAATCGGTGGCTGACTAAATACTTTTTTGCCCCACTGTAGGCCTGCATGAATAAACTTTCTGAATCCTTTATCATCTGCAACTGAAAATAGTTGTGGATGATTACTATACCTTTCTAATGTGACCTTGTTGTCCCTGGCTCTCTCTCTCTCTCTCCCTCCCGCTCTGTTCCTGTGCTACTGAGTGTAACTACCGCCCCTCCCCCCTCATCCCAGCGCAAAGCACAAGGCTCACGTACGAAGCGAAGTGGAAAAAAGTGCGAGAGAGAGGGTGAGAGAAAGAAAAAAAAACAAAAACATGGCTCCCAATAAGGAGCCGGCTCGCGTCGTTCACTTCAAAGATCCGGTCCTAACAGCCGTTTCGTTCACGAACGACTCATCAGGTAAGACTCACCAGGATCCATGTGGTGATGGTCCACACCTGTGTAACCCAGCCTGTCCTTCAGGATTGTCGGCATAATGGTGTTAAAGCACTGGAGAAATCAAAGGACATGATTCTCACAGTGCTCCAAACAATTTCCAGGCAAGGGATTGATGTCAGAGGTGGATGAGAGCATCATCTACCGTAATGTTGGTGTAGTAGGTGAACTGAAAGGGGTTCAGCAGTGAGCTCACCTGGGGCCGAAGATCAGCAAGGACCAGCTCTCCAGGGTCTCCATCAGGTGTGATGTCAGAGCCTCCAGCATCTAGCTGTTGTTCATTTACATCTGCCTAATTGACTGGACAACATGTAAAGTCTTAATTCAAATTCCGCTGCACTGTTAAGAAAATCAAAACTTAATCCTCATAGCACAGTCACAAGAAAACAAACAAACATACAGTCATGTGAAAAAGAGTGTTTTCATAGAAATCTATAGCATACTCTGAAAAACTAAGAACACTCCAGGATTCAGTCATTTATAGAGCCACCTTTTAGCAGCAACAGCGTCACCAAATTGTTTCTGTATGACTATCAGTGTTTCACAAGGACGTTTGGCTCACTCTTCTTTACATTGTTTCTTCAGATCATTGAAGTTTGTGACATTTGTTTAAGTACAGCTATCTTAAGTTCCCTGCACTGAATTTTAAGTTGAGGTCTGGACTGTGAGCGGGTTATTGCAACACCTTGAATCTTGTCTTTTTCAGTCATTCTGGGAACGTTACCCTGCTGTGTGACCCAAACACATTTTTGACTATAGAGTACTTGGTAAACAGGGGAGTTCATGGAAAACTCAATGACTGCAAGGGCCCAGGTTCTGTAGCTGCAAAACAAGCTCAAATCATCACCCCTTCACCACGTGTTGACAGCTGGTATGAGGTGTTTGTGCTGGTATTCTTTGCAACTTTGTTAACAAATTTGCAGCCATGCCGTCATGCTCTTTTTAGAGAGGAGAGACTGTCTCCTTGCAACCCTTCCAAACAAGCTGCACTTATTCAACTCTTTTCTAATTGTACTGTCATGGACTTTAACATTTAACATGCTAACTGAGGCCTGTAGAGTCGGAGATGTAGCTCCTGGATTTTTGAGCTTTTTCTGAGCACTGCACAGTTTGACCCTGGGGTGAATTTGCTGGGAAGATTATGACATTGTGATTATGACACATAGCTGAATACTCCAGACCAGCAAACTGCTAAAATGTATGATTTCATAGAGGTGCGCTCACTTGCTGGTAAAACAATTTGTGAATTGCAGTGAAGTTGGTTAGAATTAATAAAGGGGGAACATATTACCCTCGAGAGTCTACAGACAAGCTGGAGCATCCAAATCACATGATCAAGTTAAGATTACTTCAAACATTTACTGAGTCTTGTTTCAATTTGGGTAAGAAGTGCAGACTTCAAACTACATAAAAGTGTTTAAATTGTGCTGATGGATCAAGTAAAACCAGAGTTGTGAAAGATAATGTAGCCCATGCATTTTTGCAAATACTGTCATCAGCTTGAGTGCAGGAAGAAATAATAAAAACTGTTTTATCTAAGGATAGAAAAAACCCCAAAAAACTTTGAAATAAAACATGACTCTTCCTATTGGGAAAAAAATGCAGCATGTCAGGCATTCACAAAATTATATGCCAGAGTGTGGCATTTGGTTGCTGAGGAAAGGGGAAGTTATTGGAGTGGAGGAAAATATATGCTGCGGCTGTGCTAAAAAAAAAAAAAGACACCAAACAAGGCAAGATAAGCAGTTTGTAAAAGTGAAATATATAAATAAACTCTAAAGTAATCAAAAACTGCCATTTATAACCTTGACTTCGGAGTTTTAAATTACACAAAGATTGCATTATAACATATGTAGTTAGCGTGATAACATCTAGAGTTATTGCATTCATAGAAGTTTCTTCTGCTCTCAGAATAGATTCAGTTGTTCACAGTTTTGGCACACGGTGCATTACCAGGTTGCAAGGTGTTGAGTTGTGGTCATGAAAAGAACAAAGTGGTTAGCAAAAATTCTGTGATGCATTGTCATCTGACGGTTGACAAACCCTCAGTCTAACCACAGTGTGACAGCACGGCTTCACGGAAAGTCACATTTTGAATATTTTCTCATGCAGTTTTTTCTTCTCTAAATTTCATGTTCATTCACTTGACCAAGCCTCTGATGTGTAAATCAGATCCAACTGAATGTCATCAGAACATATTATATGTCACGGTCCGGGGCAGCGGCCGTGTGGAAAGTGGAAGGAGGACTCAAAACGCAGCACTTATTCAGGTGTGAGGGTGATTTATTGACAATATCAAATATAAAGTGGGGATGGTAAAACAGAACTAAGGATGAACTAACTGGGAGAAACTACACAAAGAAATAGCAAACCTGAGCATGAGGGGAGAACAGCAGGGAGAGCACGCAGGGGATTACACCAGGTATGAACACAGACGACGCGACGAGGAGCAGAGGAAATCACACACTATAAGTACACAAAGAGACACTGGGAAATCACACACAGGTGGGGGAAACAGCTGGACCTGATTAACCTGACGAGACAGGGGAACACTAACACCAGGGACCAACAGAGGGAGCACAAACCCAGAACCCAGTATCTAAAATCCCAAAACACAAACCATCCCAAAACAGCCCATGAATAATAAAGAGAATAATAACAATAAGGGACACAAACACAAAGTCACTCAGTCATGGCCGCAGGACCATGACATTATATGTCAATAGAAAATTGTCAGTATAATCTTTTAATAATATAAGTTTGCAAATGGTAGTGATAGGATGTGCAAAGGCTTTGTGTGCATTCCAGAGTGCTCTGGCATTCACACCCACATCCTGGGAGCATGGGAAAGGTTGTACCTTCTTTTATTGTTTTACGGTAGGATAAACGTAGCTATGTCAGTTTGAGTCTAAGTGCCTTTTTTACTTATAGATGAACTGTTGGATTTTCCAGACCAGCAGGTTAAGGGAAGTTGTTTATGGGGTCACACACACACACACACACACACACACACACACACACACACACACACACACACCTCCACATTCCAATGTAAGGAACAAACACCCACTGATGTATAAATAAAGACCAGGGCAGTCTCAGAGTTGCGAGTCCCTGAACCTTCACTCTCGTGCGAGAGCTCAGAGCTGCCTTTGCTAAGCAACAAGTAAAACTGTGTGTTTCTCCTCTCTGATTCTCAGCTGAAGAAGTGTCTTAGAATGCATCTCTTGACATTATATAATGAAATTTGTTTTCTTTTACTAATAAGTTGAGGATTTGGCGTAACATTGAATATAGAAGTTTTCTACCTCTGAAGGTCAGTTGCAATTATGGGTTGTAAACTCACTTTAGTAGTCCTCCTCCTTCATTATTCCATCCATTTTGTGATCAGTGCCACTGGTAGCAAAACAGCCCCGGAGCATGATCCTTCCACCACCAGGCTTAACATCTGGCACAGTGTTCTCAGATTTCAAAGGATCACCTTTGATACATCAAACATACTGTTGTCATTGTGGCCATATAGCTCAGTCATAGTCTAGTCTTCCCATAAAGCTTTCTTTCCAGAAGCAAATGGCTATTTGTGGTTGGGATCCTCTCAGTTCACAGTAAAAACAAATTCCCTCTGATCTAAAGCTGGTCAAAGTGGTTAGCAAAAATTGGGCCAGATTGTGGGATTTTTGGCCCAATTTAAGATGAATTTTCAGTCGAGCAACCGTTTTGGGAATCGGCCCAAGTTTCACCTTAGTCGTGTGTCATGCATCGAGTAGGTTGGGGTAACGAGAAGCAATTAACACCTCATGACCAGCTCCCGATCAGCAATCATATAATTGCGACCAGAATTTCAAACCTGTTAGAAATTCTGGTCGCCCCTCATGAGGGTATCGCACCGTTGAAGCGGTGCCACGAGCCAATTTAACACAACCTGTCACACTGCACACGCACAAACACAGAAATGGAAATGAAAAAAACAAAGTAGTATGGCAGTGCAGTGTGAGATCTGGACACAAGCGATGGAGGCCCAACTTGTAGAACGTTGGGAAGCTCGTCCCAGCTTCCCAACACGCAAATGAGAATCTACGGATGCAAAATGCGGAACACACAAATCTAACCGGTTAACGTAAAAAACATTTTAGCTGGAACACCGGAGCTGTGAGCTCCAAAAACATCAGAGCACTTTTGCAAACATGTTCTATTTTGACCAGCTGACCAGATGGGAACTTTACGCCACTACATTCACAAAAAAAATGGGTAGTACACATTTCCTGTAAAATTAAAGTAACATAATTACAAGGAACATTTTTATTAATCAACTTCATGTAATATTTATTATGGTTGGTGCATTAATTAACAGTTCATGACCTTGTGCTATTAAGTATTAAACCAAACATGTGTAAAACTGTACACAGACAGAGACTCATATCTTTACATATTTGGCTGTGCAGACAAACAGCTTATAAATTGGTTTTTTTTGTAGTCATGTTTGTGTAGCGCTTCATGTTGATGTATATATGCCATATATGGGCTCAAAGACACAAAGTTGACAGGAAATGTGGTTGCTAAGCTGCTGCTATGTGCGCTGAATCTATTTATGGCTAAGGCAGTTGTGTAGTATAAAAAGGGCTGACATGGAAATCACTGATCTTTTTTACTCTTGTCCCTTGGCTTTCTTTCGTGGTCCTTTTTGAGTGATCCCCAGCTTGACACAGGTCAGTCTTCAGACTTGTTATATTTTAACTTTGATTTTATGTGTCTTTACTTTTGCATAACCTTTTACTTGAGTGTAATAAAACTTCAGGTCACGATTAACTTTTTCATCCGAGTATTAAAAACAATTTTTATATTTAAAAAGATGTTAGTTTGTCCAATTTCTCATGAGTGCAGATGTGGTAAAACACATATTTTTATCATTTAAGTACAAGTACATATGCTTGGGTTAAAATTAGTCTAGTAAACTTTGAAATTCAACTTCTTTACTCAAAAGTGAGGAAAATAAAATCTCTAAAATGTACTTGAGTACATTTTAAAGCCTATTTCTACAATCTATTTTGGTGCAAAGCTAAACAAACCTCATTACTAATAAAATAAAAAATATAAAGAAATTAAAACTTTATTTAAACTTAAATTATAATTATAATGAATATAATATGTTATCTTATAATCTTCTGTAACACAAGTAGAGAAAAACAAAGTTTTAAAAAAGTTCTATTTGCTGTTGTCAACATCGTAAACAGGCCAACTGACCTCAACACCTAAATATTTGAAGTTTCTATTGTGAGCTCCAATAGATGTGGCAGACATGGCAGAAACACACCAGACAGAATAATACAGTGGAAGTAGAACCTGGAGCTAGGAAATTAGAGTGCCAGTCAACTGGTTCAGGTGCAGCAGGTGGGCGGATCCTCCAAATTGCTCACAAGTATTTGGCTGCTTCACTTCGTTTGTTCCAAAAAAACATGTCAGCTTTTAGATGCATGTTGACTGTTTACTTTCCTAACATTACTATTTTTCATATTTTACTTGCATGTATCATATACAGTCAACTTTACATAATTTCTGTTTAAACAAATATTCATCTTCATTCAAACTGATCTTACATGCAGCTGCTGTTCATTCAACCATTTAGTTTATTAACTTATAGCAATTAATCTGACATTTCAGAGAATTTCCTTCCCTGAAGATCTTCATTGATCCCTGCGTCAGAGAGCCGACTCCCACCAAACACTGCACTGCACAACAAATCACTCTGCTAACTGAAGAAAGAGGTAAAAGTAATACATCTTTACCAGTTGTTGTTTTGGTTCATCCAACTGGGATCATCCAGTTTGTTGTATTAAATGTGTATTTTAAATGTGTTTTAATGTGTAAGCATGTTCAAATGGTAAAACGTTTCAGAAACAAACAAACTGACTACTTTACTTACTCTTATCAGTGTTCTTTTTTTGTCTTCAAAATAGAAATATGAAGCTCTCCATTTTCTTGCTGGTGGTGCTCTCTGTCACTGTGCTCTGTGTGGATTACGAACATGTTAAGAAGGTCAAAAATCAGCGTATCATCGAACCAGACACAAAAATGTCGTCTGTTTCTTCTAGCAGATCAGCACAAGAAAGTGTTGACGAACGTGTTGACAAACGTGTTGACAACTTCATAAACCAGCATATCATCGACACAGAAGAGTCATGTGATAAACTAATAGAAGACCGGAAGATCAAAGATGTTAATGGTAAAGATAAAAAAAAAAAGAAACACCTTCATCTTTAGCACTTTTAAAAAGGTCAAAGATATTTGTAAAGAAGAACAACGTGTTTATAAAAATGACAATCTTTATAGAAGCTCTGAAGAGATGGAGCTTTTGCACTGCACACTGCAATATGACAAAAGAAAATACAAAGGCGTAAAGATAAAGAAGCATATTGAAATTGCATGTGTGGAAATCGGCCATGTTCTTCAACCTGTACACTTGCAATGCTGCTGTTGATTTGAGAGCTGCTCTGTACTCACTGTGATCTTTCTATCATTGTTTCATGATGTTGCTTTGGATTTCTTCAGATTTGGAATTCTTAAGACTTTGTAAAGTTTGCATAAACAATAATGGGAATATTATTATTAAGGAAATATGGAAGAATTGTTTGTAAGTGAATGTGGAATAATACCACAATCACAAGAGTTATTGAAAGAACTTTTGACTTTCTTGTCTCACTTGCATAAGTAAACATTACATTCTGACATTTTTTTCTAACCGGCTGTTCATCCTGTTCTCTCAGATCACAGACATTGCTTGTCTTTCAGCATTCAATAAATAATCTACAAAAAAAACCAAGTTGCTGCTCCAGAGAATTTTTTTATACTTAAAACAAAGCTCTTGTAAAACCACAAACACTCACTGGTTTTAAAATCATTGATGAAGAGAGGAGCTACAGATTTTGTCTTAGTGCTGAGGTCTGAGTTAGTGCTGGAGTTCATCTGGACTGCATTGGATTTCTATCTGCTCCATGTGTGGGAATAAGCAGAGACAACTAACAAAGAACTTTCAGCAGTAGGGCTGGGCGATATATCGAGCTTTTAAATATATCGATATATTTTTATACGAGATATGAGATGTGACAATATCGTTTACATCAATATTGTCTATTTTACATTATAATTATACTTGTGGAGCCACAATTTTGTCTCTCTTTCGTCCACTTTTGTCTTTGACAACAAAAAGAATAAATGGCTCTGTATTTGGTGCTTGTTTATGTGTTTCTATGCAAAAGCACCCTGTGATGTTAATGATAGGGGTGCAACAATACTCGTATTGATATTGAACCATTCGATACAGTGTTTTCGGTTCGGTACGCATATGTATCGAACAATTCAACATTTTTAATTTATTTTATCAACTTTTCTTCTGACGATGCTGTCTGTGTTGAGCACTCAGTGGATCTGTGTTCGACTACTCCGCCTAGGCTGCACTGTCGAGTGTAGATCCACTGAGTGCAGCGCAAGCTAGCAAGACAGAAGCTCAGCTCGTTGCAACATGGCAACTGCCTCACGCTACCCGAAATTGAACCTCCCCCACCGTCATTGAGATCTGGCATTTGGAACTATCTCGGTTTTCATGTGAAGCATGACCCAGATGGTAAGCGCATCATGGACAAAAGTAAAACAGTATGTTGGATGTGCCACGCAATGCTCAATTGGTGGGAACTAGTGCGTTAGCGCAGTTAGCGTGTTAACATTTTGACGCCGTCCAGCCCCACGCACGGGTCGATCCACGGTAACTCGTTAACGGAGATTTGCAGCGTTATGGCGTTAATGTCATTTTAACAAGGTTAACGCTGACAGCACTAGTGGGAACACAACGAATATGACTGCACATTTACGCCGACATCATCCTAGTGCAAAGACAAGTGGAAGCAGACAAAAACAACAAGCACGCATGCTACAAACTTTGCCTGAGTCATTTAGACAGCCGTTAGCACATGATTCTCCTTATGGGGACCTGATATGTTTAATATGCTGCTGAGAATATAGCCCAGAAGAAGCGTATAGTATAGCTTTTATTTTGGAAAGAGCCATTTCTCTGTAATAAACTCTCTTTTTGCATTGAAAAAATATCGAACTGTGACACCAAAGTATCGAACCGAACCGTGAATTTTGTGTATCATTGCATCCCTAGTTAATGATGACCATGTCTCTCAATTTGAAATGACTCCAACAAAGTTACATTTTTGTTTTTAATATGCTTTTAATTCTATTAACAGACTCAGTTCTATTAACAGCTCTCTGATATACATTAGCATTATAATATTAGGGTGAAAACTGGCCATCCCTGTTCAGTCATTAATAATAAATAACCTCTTAGTTCACTTGCCTCAGTTCTGCTGTGTTCACGACATCAGCGGAGCGGGAGGTGGCTTACTGGGCTTAAGCCCGGGTTGTTGTTTCAGAAGCCCGGGGTCTTTTGGAGTGTAATTTGTTTCATAGTTAGTTGCCTGACTGACAACTATATAAAACAAAAAACTACACACAATATTCGAAGCACATAGCGCACAGTCCTAAATTCCCCCTAATTTTGCTATGATCCGAGCTCAGGCACTAGCCGACTGAGCAGAGGCGGAGCCAGACATCTTATAGGGCTTTGGAGCGTGATGTCACGTGAGGGGGGGCCACGTCCCCTCCCGCTATGACAATAGGCCAAACAAAGCACAGGGAACCTCCAAAAGTTGATTCTGTTCATCTGGACGTAGCAATTTGTGGGAGAAACGTTTCGTCACTCATCCAAGTGACTTCTTCAGTCTCAGCTGACTGCAGGTTTCCTCAATCTTATAAACAGTACATTTGCATAATGACTGAAACCAGCCGACTGATCAACAGCCATGAGTACCATTCACAGAGAGTTGGGGAATGGCTGCAATCACAGTTAAAACCTTCGTAGAAAAATAAGTCCAGTATTACAGAATGAAATCAAATTATTGTGTTTGTTGGTGAGAAAACTTACAAACATACAGTACAGCACTTCAGAGTCACACTGCTAGCGATCGAAGATTTAAGTAAATTTGACAGCTGATCAAGACGCAGAACACAATGCGCTGTAAAAAAAAAAAAAAAAAAAGCATGTAAAATTGCAAAAACCAAACTGCGACACAGCGAGGCCGCGTTATAGCAAGGGACCACTGTATTATATATGCAGGACACCTTGAACTAGTTTTTTTTTTTTTAATTAAGCAGCAAGTCAATGCTGTCATGTAAAGTCTGAATTCAAACACAGGTTGGGGAAACCTGCACTGAGCTGACTGAAGATATCAAACATTTCCAGTAAGACATTTGACCAGGTCTTTTAAGACGTCCCATTAACCAAGCAGCATTCTCAAGCTGCTGCTGCACTGTTAAGAGATTCATAACTTAATCCTCATAGCACAGTCAGAAGAAAACAAACAAACATACAGTCATGTGGAAAAGATTGTTTTCATAGAAATCTATTGCATACTCTGAAAAACTAAGAACACTCCAGGATTCAGTCATTTACCTTTTAGCAGCAATAGTGTCACCAAATTGTTTCTGTATGACTATCAGTGTTTCACAAGGATGTTTGGCTCACTCTTCTTTACATTGTTTCTTCACATCATTGAAGTTTCTGACATTTATTTATGTGTTTATATGTTGACAGCTGGTATGAGATTGCAACTTTACTACCAAACTTGCATCCATGCAGACTTTCTCTTTGCAACCCTTCCAACCAAGCCACACTTATTCAACCTTTTTCTAATTGTACTGTCATGGACTTTAATATTTAACATGCCAACTGAGGCCTGTAGAGTCTGACATATAATCTTGGATTTTTGAGCTTTTTCTGACCATTGCACAGTTTGACCTTGGCGTGAATTTTCTGGGACATGATTCCTGGGAAGATTATGATAATTGTGTTAACTGTCAAATATTATGCTTTCGTAAAGGTGCTCACACTTGCTGATAAACAGTTAATCAAGTGCAGTTCATTAGCAGCATCTGGCTGCTATTACAAATGAAGAAGATAATTATCTTCTTCATTTGTATTGAAGCATTAAAGTTGCTTTCTGAATTACAGGAGGCTGTCTGGTGTGAAGCAATAAACTGAGAACGTATCACCCTCTAGAGTCTACAGACAAAGCATCCAAATCACGTGATTGATTTAAGATGACATCAAACCCTCACTGAGTCTCGTTTCAGTTTGGGTCAGAAATGCGGACGCCAAACTACATACCAGTTTTGAAAATCACCTTTAGTGCAAGAAGAAACAGTAAAAACTGCATCTTCTAAGGAAAAATGTAAATAAAACACAACTTTAATTTCCTATTGGGGGGTGGGGGTGGGGGGGTGGGGGGGGAATGCAGCATGACAGCCAAAATTATATGCATTACCAAGCTGCAAACACTCATAAGGTGCTGAGTTGTGGTCATGAAAAGAAGAAAGTGGTTAGCGAAAATTCTGTGATGCAGTGTCATCTGATGGTTGTGACAGCACGGCTTCACGGAAAGTCATGTATTGAATATTTTCTCATGCAGTTTTTTATTCTGTATATTTCATGTTCATTTACTTGACCAAGCCTCTGATGTGTAAATCAGATCCAACTGAATGTCATCAGAACATATTATATTATGAAATTTGTTTTCTTTTACTAATAAGTCGAGGTTGAGGATTTGGAGTAGCACTAAATATAGAAGTTTTCTATCTCTGATGATCAGTTTCAATGGTTGATTGTAAACTCACTTTACTAGTCCTCCTCCTTCATTATTCCATCCGGCAAATCAGCCCCGGAGCATGATCCTACCACCACCAGGCTTAACATCTGGTACAGTGTTCTCAGATTTCAAAGGATCACCTTTGATACATCAAACATACTGTTGTCATTGTGGCCATATAGCTCAGTCATAGTCTAGTCTGCCCAGAAAGCTGTCTTTCCAGAAGGGGTTGGGATCCTCAGTTCACAGTAATAACAAATTCCCACTGATCTAAGGGGGACTCTTTGGTCTTCTTCCAGTCCTTGGCCAAGTGGTAACATATCCAAACAACTTGTAATTACAAACGATTATTTGAACCGAATCTGTAAGTGTATAAAAATGGCTTAAAATGGTTTACAGTGAGTTCCTTGGACTTTCTGTTGTTCTAAATATTGGTCAATCCAACAAGTGCTTTCAAGCTGATCCTTTTTACGCTGCGAAGAGAAACTAACACTTGTAGTCGGCCATGATCACTAATGAGAAGTTAATAGGGCTTGTTGAGTTATGAGGTGCAGAACCTTCAGCACCTCACATGAAAAGAATTGACTGTGTGTATGCTTTTGGCACTGTGTGGATTTGAGAAAATCCAAAATAAATTCAAACTTGTTTTTGAAAGCTGTTTTATAAATTTCAGTGGTATATTATTCATGCAATAGGGAGTTGTCTTCTTCAACTACTGGGGCTGAAATAAGTTCATCTAGTTTAGAAACTTCCACTGAACAGTCTATTATAGTGTCAGAACTAAGCATATGCTTTTAAGAACTTAAACACTTTGAATGAGAATAATAGAAATTTTCCATTATAGCTTCTACTCAAGTACAATCAATAAAGAAAACCACAGACTCTTTGATGTTTGTTTTGAAGGAAAAGTAATTTCCTGTAAATGTTTATCTGTGTGAGATTTTTCAGAAAACAATTTTTTTAAACGTGAGATACATGGCCTATTCTTTCCTTGTTCTACTTTTATCTCATCATTAATCTGATTACTGTTTAAGACAAGATGGAAATATAATATTCTCATGTTAAAAAGATAGAAAAAAGATTTTATTACCCAGAAATCTAACTTTTCATGCCTGTGAGCATAAACATGAGCAGCAGCGCTCTCTGCACTTTGTGTGTGGAAGTGCAAAAGCTTACAGCACCTGGTATTCCCAGGCGGTCTCCCATCCAAGTACTGACCAGGCCCGACCCTGCTTAGCTTCCGAGATCAGACGAGATCGGGCGTGTTCAGGGTGGTATGGCCGTAAGCGAGAGAAGAGCACAGAAACAGCCTTTTTAAACATGCTGTGATACCACCCTGAACACGCCCGATGTGTTCTAAGGTGCATTTAAAACCCAGGATGGCATGGAGCTACCTGCCAGAGAGCAGCAGGTAAGTGCATGGTCCCTCCTGCTAGCCCTCAATGTCTACGTGTATTTAAAATTGAGAGGTGGGCAATGACGCCAGGGGTGAGGTGTACACCCTGATGGTAACTTGGATTCCGTGCAGCGTGCCCACCCCCAAGATCCTATATGTATGTGTAATGAGAGTGTGAGTAATGTGAATGTCTAAGTTGTGAGATAAAATTGAGGCAGAGGCAGCCAGAAGGGGACAGAGGGGGGGATGCCTCCTCTGCACCCTAGTGACACACCCCTACTCCAAGTCCCTGCATGTGTGGGTGGTTGTGGTGGAGCGGGAAGAGGGAGGCAGCTGGAGATGGGGAGGGAAGGAAGGGAGGGGCAAGTGACCCCTCCCTGGGGCCAGCTCCCCCGCTGACCCCAGTAGGCACCCCCATACTCCGCGACCCGCTAGGGAAAGGGGGCCCAGGCCCATCCGGGCCGGGGCCCAGTGCAGCAGCGCTGCCCGGCCGCACAGAGCCTGGGACAGTCCACCCAACCCCACCACAGAGAAAACTGCACCCACCCCACCATCCACTCATCTTCCAGACTACATAAGACAATAGACGCCCAGGCTGAGATCTTCCTCCACCTCTCCTGTATCTCCCCCTCCTGCAGAGAGTTCCTGAAGAGAGGAAAGCTCCTGCAAGATGTGACAACCTCCCTCACCAGTTGAAGAGCCCCCCAGGTGGCTCGACGCACCGGCGGCACCCTGCGCCCCCATACACCCACCCGCCCACAACGACCAGCAAATACATAAAAGATGGTAAAAGTGATTCCATCTTTGTGTCTCCTCCCATTGTTTCCCCAGTCTGTCTAGTTCCCCATATTCCCAGGACACCGCTGGACAACAAGTGGGTATTCCAAGACTGAGAGACAGCCAGAGTTGGCAAAAGATCAGACATTCTTAAGTAGAAGTAAAAATACTATTGTTCCAGTGAAAGTTAAAGTACTGATTCAACTTCATTACTCAGTTAAAGCAAAAAAAGTACAGGCTCGAAGCGCTTACAGAGAAACGCATACAACAGAATACAACAGAATGCTGTTCGCGGCAGTAACACACACTTGGAGGAGAGGCTCCAGCCGTCCATTCCAGCCCTATCCCTAACATTAACTCTAACCGTAACTTTAACCTTAACCCTATCAGGTCTTGTTTTACAAAGCGATTCATGATTAGAACAAAAAACACATTTACACATACTGATGATTTGTCACATAGCATCGTTACCTGTTGGGATGAGAACGTGTTGTTTCCAGTAGCGTGTCTAGAAAATTTTTGTTGGGGGGGCCAGGTAGGGGCACAGATTTGGAGAAGGGTGGCAGGGCCACACCCACCAGGCCTGAAGGTGCCTGTAAACAGGTGCTCTCAGAAACGCCGGCATCCACACACACACACACACACACACACACACCTGCAAGCAGGGAGAACGAGGGACAGCACACCAAAAACACACATGTCCATAACTGCTGGGTCGTTTAGACTCCTGAGCTGTGCACGAGGGGTCGACCACCCACTGGAAGGCCGGGCACTTGTTTTCAACCGTAATATACCTGATGTGCTCAGGTAACCTGTAGCGCCATGAAACCTCTGTCACACCAGGGCGCATAAAAAATGATGCTTTAAGAGACTGATGGGATCGGGCAGCAGGGAAAACATCCACAAAATGCTACCTTCAGTTTGACTCCCTAAGACTACCTAAACTAAGTAGACTCATTACATGCTTGTTAAAAGCAAACTCTCATATAGTTTTTAATGTGCTTCTTTCATTACAATGACTAGATAAAGAATGTGGCCCTGTCTCTATTTAACACTGGCTACCCCAAAATGTTTCCAAACCTACAACCGTAACTTTCAATGAGAGATTTTTAGATACGGTTATTGAAGCTGTGGGATTAATTTTTTAAGTAACATGAGACGAGAGGCAGCAGCATACACACAGAGCATCAGTGATAGAAAGCTAGGCTAACATAGGGTAGCTACCTGTTCAAGGAGAAACATGTATAGGCCCATCTCAAGTGCCAGTGAACATCTAAATGATTCAGGGAAGACTTTGGAGAAAGTGCTGTGGGGAGATGAAACGAAATTATGTGGCTTTAACTGACCTTTTGAAATAGGAGTGTGATGCAAAACATAGCATCCCCGCAGTCAAGCAGAGAGATGGAAACATTATGATGTGGGCTACAGGACGACTTAGTCGGGGTTCCAAGCAGTCAGGAAATGTGACATCGTCAGACTGCAGGCCACGGATTGGCTTGTCAGTCGCGGCACTCAATGAGTCATGAGACGGTGTCTTTCACTAAAATCAAAACTGCAGTTTTTTTAAAACCCTGCAACAAGGCAAATAGCTGCACAACACCGTGGTTTCCAAGTGTGACAAAAAGCCACAGATACATCATCGCTGCGACGTCTTCCTTTGTTGTGGCATTCGTGTTGCTCATAAATGACAACATGGACATCGGGCCGCTTTGCTGTAATGACCCCACGCACATTAGGTGGTACTTGATTGTAATGGAAAATGAGTCACAGCAAGCTGATCTGAGTATGTACTAATGGAGAAGTGCTATAAGATCACGGAGTGGTCTAGTCAGTCTCCAGACATCAGTACTGTAGAAAATCTGTGGAGGGAGCTGAAGTTTCAACTTTCCAAGTGGCAGTCAAGAAACTTACAGGATTTAGAGAGTTTCTGTAAGGAGCAGAGGGTTAATGTTTGTGTGTCCTCACTGTAAAGACTGCAGGTTACTGGAGCGTGTCGTGTCATGTTTCCTGTTGCTCTGAGGTGCATCCAACAAATACACAATTCATTTACCACTAATAATAACACCTCCCCCACTTAAGTGTGTTCAACAGGAAGCTAAAAGTTGTTAGCTGTTAAAGTGTTCAAAAAACAGCAGGAGCTCGGTGTGAGGCCACAGTGGGCCAAAAAACACACACAAGGTGACCTCCAGCAAGGACAAAATGTATCTGGACGTCTCTGTGAGCATCTGTCTCACTGTGTAAGTGTAGCACAGTGTCTGTGTGTGCATGGCTGGGCAAGAGAAACAGCACAACTGAAAGCCAGCACTCAGACGAGGACCCGGTGCATCGTCTGTCTCATCTCAGCCAGTTTACTTACAAACTCTTTAAGTTTGAATTTTAAAGCCGACAATGTGCACAGGGCAGTGATATTTCAAATGAAGGTAAACTATTCCAATCTCTGCAGCCCCAATTGTGTATCTCACACACACACACACACAGTCCTGAATTCATTACTGAAGTCTCATCCAGACATTCAATGTGCTCTGTAATTAAATTGAGACGTGGGGTCAAAATTCCCACCTAGATTGAGTGAGATGAAATAGAAATCGGCTCTCCTCTAACTGACTTTATAGAAATAATTACAGGAGCTGCATTTATAACTGTTATTAAATAACAGCAGCACACGAGAACTAAAGTGTAATCCCAGCACATTTCGCTTCGCTTGCACTGATTCTTTAGAGATGACGACCGTGGTGGGTAATTAAGGGCAAACAATATACAAGTGGCGTGAAAAATGGAGGCTGCATTACCTTTCCAAAGCTTCCTTTCCCGATGACCTGCAGTATCTGGAAGTGGTCAAAGTTTACTGTGGAGAAAATGAGAAGCAGTTAGTGAGAACGTGTCAGTTTGAGCTGAGCTATAAAACAGGGAACATGACATGTACAGCACTGTGCAAAAGTCTTGAGCCATCCCTCATTTGCTTCCAGGGATCCGGACTTCCCTGTAATCTTTAAAGTGGTATTAAGGAATAGCTCTCCAGGCTTTTTAAAGTGTTTCTGATTTTTAATCCAGGGCTTGTATTTGACCACTTTTTGTCTGTTAAGACCCTTCACACTAATCTCTGAAACATTCAAACATAAACAGACACCTAAGTCACGGAAAGGACCACAAAACTTAACAAAGAACCAATTTTAAATTGTATCTGTACACATTTACTTGCAGCCTATTGCAAAAAAACAAAACCCCACATCATTTGTTCTCACTTCTTTAGTTGAAGAATGCAGTTAATAACACCGTTAACACAGACTGACCTGGCAAAACACGAAAAAATAAGGGGGTGGTTCAAGACTTTTGCTCGGTACTGTATGACAAATGCAAATGTGCACTTCACAATGTATCGCTGCACTTCGGCAGTACTGTGAAGATCAAATGTTTTTTCCTTCCCGATGCATGTGAAAGGTTAAGACTTACATCTCCAAATGTACTGGAACTGATTTGAACCAGAGGACTCAGCCACACTGTTACTATGTACTGCATAAACACGTTTACCGATGAAGGTAAATCAGACGCTGTCCTGACTGTGTGGCTAAATTTTGTGCTGAAAGCATCAAATCAATTGAATATGATTAACTTGCTATGAGAGGTTTTTACTCCAAGTGTGACTTTTTCTGGCTTCATACACCTTTCAGGGTCAAATTCAAGCACTTTGTAAGCACGTTTAATGTCCATTTTCAACATTTTCCAGCACATTACCATAAAAAGGATGCATATTTCACTTCGCATCACCTGAGTAAGACCACGTGAAAGGCCAAATGAATAAGTCTTCTCATCAGATATTGATGCTTCTTTCTTATGTGACACAAAAAACAGGAGGAGACAGATCTTTGCTTGTGTTGTTTTTTAAGTTCATTCATTCAAAACTAACTGTAAGACGCTTAACTACATTGCAGTCTGTGTTATTGTTGTAGACCTAATTATCACCTTTAAAGTGTTTGTGCTAATAACATCATGTAGAGTAAGACAGGCATAGAGAACAGCACTGACTGGGAGAGGCTTTGAACAGATGACATACTCAGATCAATTCAACACTTTAGACTTTAAAAATGCACAAGCGTCTTTCAAAAACCCATTTATTTAATCTATCATCATTGATATTATTATGTACAGTTAGAATGTACTGTTCATCTCCCTTAAATAAACAGGCAGCCTTAAAGTGTGAAATAGTCACTTGTCTACTGTCTCAGTGGCTGATAGTGCCCCACAGGCCTCAATGTCAGCTCGAAGCCATTATGTTTCAATTGTTTAATGAGAAACAGATTTTGAATGAAAGCCAGGAAACTTCGCTAGCACAAAAAAGTGCCTATTCTTTCTTCCCATATGGTTCAGTCATATTACCGTCATTTCCCCCTAAGCTGTTCCCAAAGACACCAGGTTAATACTTGAAAAGGCTGCAGCGATACACAAAAATATCATCAATATTCTGTTTACTTGGTGACAACGTCGCTTTTAGCCTTCAATCAGAAAGCCTGACGTTGGCTAGTTAAGCATCGGGCTAACGTTTAACGCTTTCACTTGAGGGAAGTAACTCGTATTACTGCTACTGCTGTGTAATCTTGGTTCAATTCACAGCATATTCTACAAGTTACCCTGCAATAACTAACTGTTAGAATAGCGCCACCGTATTGTATCGCACTGAGTGCACTTCAATCCTTTATCCCGCGAGTTTGCTAGCTAGCAAAATAATAATACCAATTTTAAACAAATAACATGTGTAACGTACACACTCGAGAAAATTATTTACTAGTACTTACGCAACTCCCCCGTTGTGAAAACGTACAAATCCTTCTTGTATTTTTCGTTTTCCAGCAAACACTCATTAAAACGGCCTCCAGGCACATTAGCGCACTCACCCCCGACTGATCAGGGAGGGGGTGGGGGGTCACACACTGAAACAGACTAACGTGCAGAGGTACAGCCCAGGCAGAGAAATGTTGCTTTTAGACTTTGCGACTCGTTTTATTTCTCTATCTGATAAGAAAACTATTCAATCAGATAGTTCTTTGTGGTGAATGAAATACGGTTACAGTTTCAAGAAGTTTTAAGCACCAAATCCGAAATCCAAGCACTGCAATATTAAAATCCAATTCAATTTCTTGTTTGCTCCGAAATCTACGACATGACTATATACAGAAAAGCTTGACATGGTATGCAAAAAAAACCCCGAAGACAATACAAATACATGAACAAAAAATGTTTTAACTGTCAGTTATGTCATTTTAAAATTTTCCAAAACTAACATTTTCTTTGATTGACTGATATTAAATTGATTAGGGTCAAGTTTAGTGTGAACAATATTACACAAACAAGCACGTGTATGCGCATGCGCACATATTAGAATCCCTTCCATCGCTTCTAATATGTGCCCCTTCGATCGCTTCTCATATGTGCGCATGCGCACATATTAGAATCGCTTCGATCGCTTGTGACGTGATAACTTTGCTTTGATCCTTTCTGATGTCATAACTTTGCTTTGATTCCAAAACCTATAAATAGAAGCGCTCACCTGTTACTTTATGCTTAACGGACGTTGACCTGCAGCAACTAAAACCCTTTTGAGAAGATTTGAGAGCAATTTACGAGAGAAACCAAAACAAGTTCAGTTTTGTTTCTCACCAATTTACAGCGCAAACAGACACATTACACCATGTCAGCCAACACAGCCTTCGGCTCAGATGAGCTTGGAATATCTAAAGGGACCATTTTGGGAGATCACCACATGGTGGAGGCTTTCCTTGGAGAAGGAAGCTTTGGTGTTGTAACGAAATGTCGCGATACAAAAAACAACAAAACTGTTGCTGTTAAAGTCAACAAGAGCGACCCTGAAATTCTGCTCCAGGCAAAACTGGAAATTTTCATCCTGGAGCAGCTACGACGCTTGGATCCAGACAGGTGCAACATTGTCGAATGGAACGGCTATTTCCTCGATGGAGAGCGCATTTGCTTGAATTTCGAACTCCTCGACCAAAGCCTGTCAGACTACATAGGGGATCGGAATAACCAAGGTCTCCCAATGAGAGAAATCAGGCCAATTTTGCATCAGCTCGCAAATGCTCTATTCCACCTGGGTTCTGTGGGAATAGTGCATGCTGACCTCAAACCTGTCAACATCATGGTTGTGAACCGCAGTGAGTCTCAAGTCAGAGTCAAACTTATAGACTTTGGCATCGCATGTAACACCTCTGCAGTGATTCCTGGTGACTGTGTGGGGACAATTGGTTATTGTGCACCTGAGATTATGCTTGGCACTCCATATGATGAAGCAATTGACATGTGGTCTCTAGGGCTGGTAGCTGTGGAGCTTGCTACAGGGGTGCCTCTCTATCCTGGGGAAGACGATTATGATGTTTTGAAATTCATAATTGAAACCCAGGGTCAGCTACCAGATCATCTCCTAGAGTCTGGCTTGTACACTGACAGCTATTTCATCGAGGATAACCACAACGAACAGCGCTGGACATTTAAGACCCCAGAACAATTTCAATACGAGACAGATTATCGATCCAAGGAAACTCGATCGATAAAACTTAAGTGTCTCGATGACCTCGAACAACTGCTGAAAGTTAGGCGAGGATCGGAAAATGGCCAAACATTATTTGTAAGGCTAATCAAAGAAATGTTGGCCTTGGATGCAAATCAGCGCATAACACCCTCAGAGGTTCTGAAGCATCCCTTTTTCCACCCTGGCCTCTCAAGGAGAACCCCCTGCACTGACATGAATAGTACAGGGGGAGAACTCCTTGTGCTCTCTCAGCAGCCTTCAAGCTGGAAAAGTCATGGATCACAAAAATTCAGCTGCAGTTTCCAAAACTCGGTTGAATTTCCTCAAAAAGGAGACATCAACACCTCAGCCAACCCATCTGCCTCTGAAGATGATCTTCAAATAACGGAAGGGACCATTTTAGGAGATCACCACGTGGTAGAGGCCTTCCTTGGAGAAGGAGGCTTTGGTTTAGTAACCAGATGTCGCGATACAAAAAACAACAAAACGGTTGCTATTAAAGTCAACAAGAGCGACCCTGAAATTCTGCTCCAGGCAAAACTGGAAATTTTCATCCTGGAGCAGCTACGACGCTTGGATCCAGACAGGTGCAACATTGTGGAATGGAACGGCTATTTCCTCGATGGAGAGCGCATTTGCTTGAATTTCGAATTGCTCGACCAAAGCCTGTGGGACTACATTGGGGACCGGAATAACCGAGGTCTCCCAATGAGAGAACTCAGGCCAACTTTGCATCAGCTCGCAAATGCTCTGTTCCACCTGGGTTCTGTGGGAATAGTGCATGCTGACCTCAAACCTGGAAACATCATGGTTGTGAACCGCACTGAGTCTCCCGTCACAGTCAAACTCATAGACTTTGGCCTCGCATGTCCTGCTTCTGCAGTGATTCCTGGTGACTGTGTGGGGACAACTGGTTATTGTGCACCTGAGGTTATGCTTGGCATTCCATACGACAAAGCAATCGACATGTGGTCTCTGGGGCTGGTAGCTGTGGAGCTTGCTACAGGGGTGCCTCTCTATCCTGGGGAAGACGATTATGATGTTTTGAAATTCATAATTGAAACCCAGGGTCAGCTACCAGATCATCTCCTAGAGTCTGGCTTGTACACTGACTGCTACTTCATCGAGGATAACTACAACAAACAGCGCTGGACATTTAAGACCCCAGAACAATTTCAATACGAGACACATTATCGATCCAAGGAAACTCGATATATAAAACTTAAGTGTCTCGATGACCTCGAACAACTGCTGAAGGTTAGGCGAGGACCGGAAAATGGCCAATCATTATTTGTAAGGCTAATCAAAGAAATGTTGGCCTTGGATGCAAATCAGCGCATAACACCCTCGGAGGTTCTGAAGCATCCCTTTTTCGACCCTGGCCTCTCAAGGAGAACCCCCTGCACTGACATGAATAGTACAGGGGGACAAAACCTTGTGCTCTCTCAGCAGCAATCATCGTTTGGGTGGCCAGAATTCTAGGGGAGCTAGAAATTCTTGTGGAAAAAAAGCCCAAAACAATAACATCAACAAAAGCAATGAATGTGGTCTTAAACTTGGGCACAATTTGGCTTGAAATCCATCAACTAATCTCTCAATATTCAAAGCGGAGCAGCAGACAACTTACCATCACATCAGTCCTTCAATCAGACCTACAACAAACGTCTTCAGTCTCTCACCCCAACCGGTCGCAGCAGATGGCCGCCCCGACCTGAGCCTGGTTCTGCCGGAGGTTTCTTCCTGTAAAAAGGGAGTTTTTCCTTCCCACTGTCGCCAAAGTGCTTGCTCATAGGGGGTCATATGATTGTTGGGTTCTCTGTATGTATTATTGTAGGGTCTACCTTACAATAATACAAACAGCCTTGAAGTGACTGGTGATGTGATTTGCTGCTGAATGAATTCGGAACTAATTGGAAATCTGGATATTAATTAAATAAACCTGCTTTGAGCATCAATTAATTGTTGTTTGAAATTCTTTATAAATATATAAATATAGTGCCACTCTTCTACTGTTTAAATTGCAACTGTTTCAAACTGACTAATTTATTCATACACTTGAGCATAAACACACGCACAGTAAATGGCCTGTATTTGTACAGCGCTTTACTTAGTCCCCAAGGACCCCAAAGAGCTTTACACTACATTCAGTCATTCACACATTCACACACACATTCACACACTGGTAATGGCAGCTACATTGTAGCCACAGCTGCCCTGGGGCGCACTGACAGAACATTGCAGAACCTTCAGCACCTCGTATGAAAAATATTTGACTGTGTGTATGCTTTTAGCACTGTTTGGATTTGAGAAAATCTAAAATAAATTGAAAATTTTTTTTAGAAGTTGTTTTATACATTTCAGTGGTATATTATGCATACAATAGGACATCTATTTAGATTTACATCTTCCACAGAAAAAACTGCACATTACTGAAACTTAGTATACTGGACTTTGTTGTTGTCCCACACAGGTTCAATTTCGAGTGGTAGATGGCTCAGTGCTCAGTCAACCAAGATTTTATGATAGTGGGCACAATGAGATAGATAAGCTGCTTGTAAACAGTACTTTTATGCTCTCTTTTTCCATTTGGATAAGAAAGAAAGAACCAGGAAACAAAGGCAAACAAATAATCTCTGCCTTTATCCCAGATTCACATTATAGGAACAGCTGCTCAATGACCACTGTAGTCTTTGCTTACTGCACTTTTATCTACATCTATGCAAAGTGATCCACTACACCTACTTTTACAGTTAAATCGTTTTATGAGCACTCATGCCATTTTAATCTGAGTTTCTACTCAAATACAATCAGTAAAGAAAAACACAGTCTGTCACGTTTGTTTTGAAGGAAAAGGTATTCCCTGCAAATGTTTATCTGTGTGAGACTATTCAGAAAACAGTAATTTTCAGCTACTGTATAGCTCTGTGTAAATAATCATTCTGTACATTCGATAATCTTTAATCCTACAACTGTTTACAACTTGCATAGTTCCCATTTCTGTATAGCTGTATATCCCAGATTCTGTAAAGTTATTTATTTCATATTCTGTATAGTTTTTCATATTTATATCCTGTTCATATCCTGTACATAGCTTGTACTCACTACAGCCTGTACATACTTATAGTTATAGAATATTCACAACATACTTCATACCGTGTACATTATAACATACCATAATAGACCCATTTCTGTAATATACTCACATATCTATATTATTGCTAATATATATTGTAATATATCTATATCACTAAAGAACTTCTGGATGGATGCAAACTGCATTTCGTTGCCCTGTACCTGTGCATGTGCAATGACAATAAAGTTGAATTCTATTCTATTCTATTCTATTTTGTTTTATAGGTGAGACACTTGGCCTCTTTTTTCCTTGTTCTACGTTTGTCTTTTGTCCGATTACTCTGGAACACAAGATGGAAAACTGATATTCTCATGTTAAAAATATAGAAAAAGGATTTTATCACCCATAAATGTTAACTTCTCATGCCTCTTAGCACAAGCAGGAGCAGAAGCGCCCTCTGCAGTTTGTGTGTGTAAGTGCAAAAGCTTACAGCACCTGGTATTCCCAGGCGGTCTCCCATCCAAGTACTGACCAGGCCCGACCCTGCTTAGCTTCCGAGATCAGACGAGATCGGGCGTGTTCAGGGTGGTATGGCCGTAAGCGAAAGCAAAGCTGTGAAAAAGACCTTTTATTGGTGGCAAATGTCTCACAGTTTGATCTATATTATTGTGCTAAACTTCATATGTTACAGCGACAACATGCAAACCTTCGTTATTAACTGCAGCTTCAAATTGAGCTGCAAAAATGCTTTTCCCGCAGTAACATCACGATAAGAAGACATGTTCGTTGATTACAGCACAGTGTTAAAGTGACAGAGAGCACACGGTGTGTTGGGTCGATTTGGAAGTCCAACATTTTTGTCGTTTGGACATTTTAACTTAAATATAGAAAACAAAAACGTAAGCGTGTATGTGTCATTACAGCATGTATAAAAACGCCGTTTCTGAGCTGACCTTTCGCTTACGGCCATACCACCCTGAACGCCCCCGATCTCGTCTGATCTCGGAAGCTAAGCAGGGTCGGGCCTGGTCAGTACTTGGATGGGAGACTGCCTGGGAATACCAGGTGCTGTAAGCTTTTGCACTTCCACACACAAACTGCAGAGGGCGCTACTGTTTAGTAAGAAACTTCATGACCTCTCTTCTAATTTTTTGCTTGTGTACCGTTAAAAAATTAAAACAACAATCATCTCTGCAGCTTATTGGAGACACCTTTGTGATTCTGTTGTAGAGCAGAGCAGAGGCAGACATTTGATACACCCGGGGCTTAGCCCTAAAGGGTAGTATGCATCTGGGACTTGGGGGGTGGGGGGGAAGAAATGACTGAAAGATTAATTGGCTCTGTTTTGAGTTCATATTCATATAGGGAAAAATATATCACATGTGCAGGACACCTTAAAGTAGTTTTTTAATTAAGCAGCAAGGCAGAACAAAGTCGGGGCTGTATCAAGACACGAGGACTAAACCCCAATTCAACCAGACCCAGAACTGATCCGGAATTAAAACAGGACTACAACAGTTCAGAAGCAGGACTACTTAGGATTTAACCAAGACAGAACCAGAATCAGAGCTAGATGATAGTAGCACTAAAAATCATCATAGACCTGCACTACACTTATTTTTTAATTCTACCAAAGTACAATATTTAGATTGAGAAAAGTTTAGATAATTATTTAACCTTGTTGTGCAAACAAGCCTGCAAAACTTAATAAATATAGAATTTGAAAAATAACAAACCTAAAAAGAAACACTAGGTACGAGATACATGAGGACCTATGATACGCTGATACTTTTGGTAAACAACCATTTGACTAACATGTGTGTCTCACCTGCTCTTGTTCATCTGTTCTGTCCTCTCTCCCTCTCTCTCCCTCTTTGTGCTGACAATCAAACCAAACACCAACATCATCAAATATACAGTTGAAACCAGATATTTACAAACTCTTCAGATAAAAACAAAAACACTTTTTTAATTGTAACATCAAATCAGACTAAATGTTTATTTTTTATGTTGATAAATATAAAAAACATATTTGTTAACTTTAAGAGTAAAGAGAGAAACTATCTGTATTTCTTAATTGTAAATGGCACCAAATTGTATTCAAACTGAGCCACACTTATGGAGCTCCACAGTTCTTTTTCTGGTGTTTTGGTTGACATCTCTTGATGTTCCCATGTCAAAGAAACAGGCTCTGTGTTTTGCCTTATATGCATCCACAGGTGTGCCACCAACCTATCAGAAGCTTCTTCAGCTCAGAATGGAATCGTCTGGAGTTTTCTTATTAATTAACAATAAACTTAGTGTATATGTGCTCCTAAATTTGGTGAAAGTGATAAAAAAGAGACAGCTCTCTCTCTTTAACTAATTCAAAATATATTTCAATATTTATTTATGCAAAACAAAACAAGTTTACTCTAAATTGATGTTGTACAGTAAAAAAATGTTCTTGTGTTTTCCATAAAGTGTATGTAAATATCTGGTTTCAACTGTGAATGTACTGCTGTGTATTGAAATTCCTTTTGTTTTGCATAGAAATATACTGAACAACATACAAAGCATAATATATAAAATAACATCTACCAGAGTTTTTCTTTGAAAGAAGCTCCTTATGTCCAGTCTTGTATATCAGTGCATAACTGAAACCGATTTATTTAGCCGTGGAGGGAAACAACTGAAAATATGAAATAAACACACATGTAAGCTAAGACTCTCTAAAGAAACAGCATTGTTGTTGTTCGGCTTTTCATTTCACCTTTTGTTGATTCACTTGAAGAGCAAGTAACGTAATATGGGTCAAGTGATCAGTTTGATATCAATCTTTTGTGATGCACTGTCATATTTACATTATTTGTACAGTACGAATGATTTCCTTTGGAACCTGGTCAAACTTCAGTTCTCTGTCTGCCTCGCTGCGCTTCTCCAACAGCGCACTCGCAGGCAGCAGCTGCCCCGCCCCCTCGCTCAGTGCCTGAGCTGGGATCATACCAATATTAAGGGGAAAAGTTCACAGCAAATGTCTTTAGTGGCAGGAAGGATCGATTCTTCACCAATAGTGAATGACCTTTTAGCCTTAGCAATACGGTTAGCCACCAAGTATGATGCTCTCAGTGCACTTGTATTTGTTGTTGTGGAGGCCCTCAGTAATGGCTTCTGTCCCTGTTGTTCCTGCTTTTTTCTTTTAAACTAGTCCAAAGGCTTGTTTTTTAATGTCTCCAAGTGACGAAGCAGTTTTGAAGGCTTCATTGCCTCATTGGAGAGCTGGTCTCCACATATATTATGCAGAGCGGGCTTGGTGCATGGGAATCACTTGTTGCAATATATCCACTTGTTGTCTGTTAAATGCAGCTTTCTTTTTCTTAGTAGTTGTCATAGACTCTTCTTCTGTCTCCTCACTGGGCCTTTTTTCCTTTGCAAAGAAACCCTCCAAAGACATCTGTTTTTTACTAATTTTGCTAGTTTGTGGGTTTAATATTAACTAATGTATCTTGACATGCGTCAAGAGTCAGTCATAGACTGAAGTAACTGAGAGAATTCAGTCTTTTTCCAAATAAAACACTGTTCAGAGTCGGATAATAAATAAAACGGAAATAATGTAAGTTATTTATTTTTTCTGTGCGGTACGAGCTTCAACTCTCTTGACCCGGTACCAAACGACTCAAGGCCTGGTACCGGTCCGTGGCCCGGGGGTTGGGGACCGCTGCTATAGACTACAGTGTACGCTCTACACCTACTTACTGGTTTTTGTTGCACCAGTCTGCATCTCCCAATTACTTTGTGTGTTTCGCTTACAGCTCCGCACCACCCAGGCGGCAAAAAATGTGCATGTTCTTTGTGATCTCGTAACCAATGCCCTCTGCCGTCAAAGTCGAGAATTAGTTAATGGGCATCATGTGACTAGTGGAAGCCAGATCCTTTTATTTAGCAAAATTGGGGTTATTAGTTAAATGTTATTGTTGAGGGGCACAGACAGCACATGTACACAGATTAAAAAATAGTAATGCCTCAAGAACAGGGCTCTTGGGACGTCCAAGAGGAAAGGGGCAAATGCTCAAGCCCCCTCCGTTATGGCAACGACGTTTAGACGTTTAGAAAAGTCTTAGAAATGAATCGCATGCCAAAATGAAAACAAAAAAATTGGATGACATTAAAAACAAAAGAAACAAGAGACAGGGCGCTGAATAAGAACTTGTCAGCTTGTGAGTCTTGTAACTGGTGATGCTCCAAATGTTAAAAAATAAATATATAAAAACCAACAAACACCAAAAAGTGACATTTATTATATGCTTATTCTGTGATCAGATAAAAAAAAATTTATTAGAAGCAAGCTGGATCTAAGAGATTATTTCTACACAGCATCCTACAGTCAGTACAATTAATATGTCGGTATTGGTGGGATGAATATAAAATTCCCTCATCAGAAGGAAATAATAGTTTTGTGTTATTTCATGTAACATGTGAAGAAATACAGGTTGATCACATGTTAAAAAATGTATATACTTATTGCTAAGACAGACTCAAATAAAAACTTATAATGAAGAAGACGTTTCCAGCGACGTTTAGTTAGAGCTGATGATAAATGTTGCTCTTTTGTTATCTCAGAAATGTAAATTTGTGGGTACAGAAGTAGATCGCATGGGGATTTTTCCTATAGTTGCATTATTGGATTCAAAGGTCATTTCATCACCACAATAGTGCACAGGTAACTTTCCTTCACATTTGACCACAACTATTCTGTTAGTGAGAAGTGTGCCTTTATACTGACATTTGGGTTTCCTGGCTCCATTGTTCTTTAGGTCACATCTAACAATGCGAAACTTTGCTACACTCTTTGTCGTGCCATTCGTCTGATCATATCTTCCTTGACCGTTACAAATGGCTTTGACCTGTTTGTAATCACTGAGGATGAATGTGTTAACATCCTTACATTTGTTTCGATCAGCATATATTTTCTTTTTTTTCATTTCTGTATCACATTTTTTCACGCTCATCTTGGCATCTACATGCTGTCGTCTAAACTTTTCATAATTTGTTTCATTCAGTCGCTTCTCAATTCGGTTGGGTTGAAGATTGGCTGGTTTTGAGAGTCCAGTAACAAAGGGCAGCACAAGCAGCAAACAGGTAAACATGATCCTCATTGTTTCCTGGAGAGAGAAAAACAGGAACATTTTCCAGATCAAGAATTTAATGCAACAAAAGCGTCATCACTGTAGTGGCAGAAGTAAGTATTTGATCCCCTGCTGAATTTGTAAATTTGTTCCCTTATGAAGAAATGAACAGTCTCTATTTTTTGTGGATGTTTTATTTTACTGGAGAGAGACATGAACACCAACAGAAACAAAACACAATACATGATTTCTTTTCACTGATTTGCATATAATTGAGTGAAGTAAGTTTTTGATCCTCGACAACCCAACAAGCGTTCTGTGGCATGAACTGAGCCCACTTTGTTTGGAGGAAGAGAAATGCTGAGTGTAACCCACAGAACATCATCCCCACTGTCAAGCACAGAAGTGGAAACATTATACTGTGGGGCTGTTTTTCTGCCAAGGATACAAGACGACTTCACCACACTGAGGCGGCCAGTAGATGGAGCCATGTACTGCAAAATCTTGGACAAGAACCACTTTCTCTCAGGCAAAAGACTGAAGATGTGTCATCGATGGGTCTTCCAGCATGACAATGGCCTAAAACATACCACTGATGCAACAAAGGTGTGGCTAAAGAAGAAGCACAAGGACATGGAGTGGGGCTAAGGCAGTCTCCAAACCTCAGTCCTGAAGAAAATCTGTGGAGGGAGCTGAAGCTTAAAGTTACCAAACAGCAGCAAAGAAATCGAAAGAATTTAGAGAGTTTGTGGAAGGAGGAGTGGAAAAAAATCCCTCCTGAGATGTGAGCAAACCCAGTGACCAACTACAAGAAACATATTACCGCAGTGCTAGGCAATAAAGGTTTCTCCACCAAGTACTAAGTTGTGTTTGAGATCAAATACTTACTTCACTCAGTGACATATAAATCAATTCATTTATTTTAGCAAATACATTTTTTATTCAATTTTGGTTGATATTCTGTCTCATTACATCAAAATGAAAATACTTTAAAAAAAAAATTAGAGACTGATTATTTAATATAAGTGAACAAACTTACAAATTCAGCAGAGGATCAAATGATTATTTCCCCCCAGATAATAGCTTCTTTTTATGACCAGCTTTTCTCTTTTTTGTCTTTTTGAAAAGTTGCTGGCCAACAAAGTTTTATTCATTTATTCAAAATTAAAAAAAAATAAAAAATAATAATAATAATAATAAAAAAGTTTTATTCATAGATGTTTTTTGCATTAGATAAATTTGCAAACTGAACTCCACGCTTCCAGAACCTCTCAGTTTGTTCTTGTTTCTTTATTGACTTATATAGAAACCCACATAAGTTTGTTTAACTTATGTAACAAATGAATAAAGCAACTAAATTTAAGTAAAAGGATAATTTTAGTATTTCTGATCCATTCTTTACAGAATTTTTTCAAATCATTTTCAAACATTCAGATTTGTCTTTTATTTTCTTGTTAAACCTCGTAAACGGTGAACTAAAAACCCTGGAGTATGGTTTGAAACGTTGATATTTTAGTCTGAAAAGGAGCATGTTTCGCTTTCTGGAAGCGTTTATGTTGAAACTGGAGCACTAATCAGTACTTCTCCACACCTGTGGTGCACGCGCTGCGCAGACCCCGTCGGGTATGCGCTGCAGAGCATGCGCGCCAGAGGAGGGGGCTGACTTACTTGAGCAGGAAGCGCGGACTGAGAGACAAGTCGAAAAGAAAAGACGGAAGATCGCTGATGAGGAAAAGCAGAAAGAAATAATTTAACTGAGCTTGAAATGAAACAAGAGCTAGCGAATCTCTGCTGGACAGGTAATTACCGCTGTTTGGTTTAATATTCTATTTTAAACAGTGTAACTATGAACTAAGACGAATACGGATCATATATTTTCATACAGTTATGTTCCAGGTTGATGTTTGCGTGTCTTCACTGTAAAGACCGCAGGTTATTGGAGAGTGCCTGAAAGGAATATATGCGCCAAGGATCATTTAAAAAATAATAATTAAAGTAAATGAAACTAACTAAAAACATGTGTCATTACTTTCTTATTCCTTTTAATGATGACTTTTAAAATCATTAAATGATAAAATAAAATAAAAATAAAAAATCAATATCAATATAACAGCTTCCAAAAATTCAATATCAAAACCAGTCTAATTTTTACTTTAGTAAATATTTTGAAACTTTTCAGAGAGCCACGGAGGACATGTTGAACAATAATATTGTGTAATTTTTAAAAGTATTACTTGATTTTTTTAAAACAGGAAATTGTAATCATTTACATACATTTGGTAGCATGTAGACATTATGAAGGGGCTGCTTTACCTAATAATTTTTTACATTCACAAGATTAAACTTGACTTTTTTCACGAAGACACAAATAAAATTGTGGAGTTTGCTGGTAAGACCTTATAATCTTAGAAATATTTGAATATGCCTGCATAGCAGCTCATTTGCGGTGATCGTGGCTCAAGAGTTGGGAGTTCGCCTTGTAATCTGAAAGTTGCCGGTTCGAGCCCCGGCTCGGACAGTCTCGGTTGTTGTGTCCTTGGGCAAGACACTTCACCTACTGGTGTTGGCTAGAAGGGTCGATGGCGCGATATGGCAGCCTCGCTTCTGTCAGTCTGCCCCAAGGCAACTGTGGCTACAACTGTAGCTGCCTCCACCAGTGTGTGAATGACTGGGTGTGTAAAGCGCTTTGGGGTCCCTAGGGGGGACTAGTAAAAGCGCTATACAAATACAGGCCATTTACCATGTGACAGAAGTTTTTATGTAAAGTAGTGGAAATTAACAACAAGTCATTTAAATAAATTTGATGATTTTTTTAACTCTCAGTTGATGAGTTCATGAGTAGGGCAGGGTATCGTCACTGATTTCTAGAATTGATTCGCTTCCAATTCACAAGGTACCGAATCAGTTCGATCCACGATTCGATTCGATTTGAATCTGGGAAATTTGGACAGTCAGAAATATTATAATTCAGATCAGTACAGTACATTTTATTGTATCTATAAAAAGGAAGCTGACACACACAAGACGTTATCAGAGGTGTGAGCGTCACAGCAGATGCCTTTGTGTCAAAGTAGCTGAAGATAAAACACAGAAAAACATGAAGGTGGTTTTACTGTTCTGGGATTTTATAAAAATATTCTGCAGTACATCAAAAATGAAAGAAAACCATTAATCAACATATGAACGTTACCTCTGACATTACCGCGGTTTTATTAGAGACACGGCTAAGCGTTTTGCATTTTGCATAATTTTAAAAAGTTTACATTTGTTTAGTATTGAACGGCAGAAATTGGGTTTTCTTTTCGGAAGTAAGTAAAACAGCAGCTGACAGCCTGTAAACAACGGTAGACTTCTGTGTAACAAGCAAGACAACAGACAGACAGAGAGAGAGAGCTGTGCATCGTGGTGGAAGCAAAACAGCAAAAGTCAGAGTGAATTCATGACGATGTTTATGTGAAGCGTAGTTTGCTGCTTCGTTTGCTGCTGGTTCAGTCAATGTTGTTTGGAGAGAGATAAAACTAACAGCTTTATGATCAGCGCAAAAAGGGCGTGAACACAAAGCGCGGACCCGCCGACAAATCAGAATCAGCGAGCTGTCGGCTTTCAGCCCCGACTGTGAGAAAGGCGACATCTAACTGATTCTGATCCGCGCTCCGCGCTGTGTGTTTACATCTTTGTAAACACACTGCTCTCATTTACTGTCTTAGCTGTTTGGTGGTTGTTGAAAGTTTGTGATCTTTCACCAGAGATTCTGGCATTTTGGGCAAAATAAATTTATATTAAAAAAAATCAATTCAGGATTTTAATGGATTGATTTCACGTTATCCAAGCCAGAATCGATTTTAATCGATAAATCGATTATAAAAACCCACCCCTATTCATGAGGTGTATCTAAAGACAACTTCTCTACTTGCATCCACACATTGAACCTTACAGAGGGAAACGGTCATTGCACTCAGTCATGACAACATTCTTGCTAAATATAATTATTTATATTATAAAGATGTGAAACTTTTAAGCAAACTTTTCCAACTGAGGACACTTACCGTACTTTTTGCTTTACTGATCAGTGGTTGGTTGATTAACCTGCAGGAGTTCAGGCACGAGTCAGTCGTCTGGAACAGCGGATGGTGAAGATGTCTTCAGTAAATGAAATGCTCTAAAGGGGGAATTAAAATTGAACATTATTTGAACATAAATAAAAAAAGATAGGCCTCTGCCTGTGCATGCACATTTCTTATGCACGATATTCATGGTCACAGAACCCAGATGATGCATGTTTTAAAGCCCATATCTGGTTAGTGAATGTGAGTATAAGTGTGGCAGGAGATCGAGTTATTCAAAATAAGCCTGTTGTCTATAAAAGATTTTAAATATACAAATAAAAAGTTCTTACCAAACGAGGAGTCAAGATGAGCAGAGACCAGGTCTAGTGCAGCTCAGCTGTTGTTAAATTCTACCTGAGCAGGTTGGAGCTCATTTGTGTCACAGACAAGTAAAACTTTGGGGGCTTCAGCTTTTAAACATTTCAGCAGCCCCACCTTAAATTAACTAGCATCAGTGTCTACATCACTAGCCCACCAGTTAGCACTGCTCTGTTTGTGGTTCAGAACATGCTGCAAACATGATGTGAGGACCAGTGACCACAGCTGCAGATGCAGGTTGTCTTTCATAGCTCGTGTTACAACAATTGCAGCTATTTTTTTTTTCAATTCAATAAACCACATGTTTTAAAAATAAGTAAATTAATAAAATATTGACATTTGTGAAAAAAGTACAGAAACTGCCTTTTGGCTTAGTTTTTGTTAAGTAAATAATGGCACGGTGTAATATATCACATGTTGTTATTCCCCTGATGTTGTATACACCTAATTTTAAAGTGGGCACTAAGACTCTATTGTAGAGTCTGACAGCAGCTGGAAAGATATCTGAAATTTCTCCTCGCACACTGTTGTTGCAGCAGCGTGTCACTGTAGGAGCTGCTCAGTGCTGCTAGGATGACCTGCATGTGGTGGGAGGTGGGTTTTTGTTTTATTTTTAATATCCTGTCCTATCTGCCAGCTTTTGCAATCAGAATTGTGACCTGAATGCATTGTGGTGCAGAACACATTTTGCTTTTGCAAGATCAGCTACTTAGAATCTCTATAGGCTCCTCTTGTTCATGTGACTATGTTATCTGTTTATTTATTCATTTCTATTTGTGTTATTTCAGTTATTACACTGGTATAGTATGACTATGTCACCTGCAGCCTCCAGCAGTACCAGTTACCTGAGACCACACATCTCAGCGACGTGTGCGTGCCCATCCCAGCAGGCGAAAGAGGGAAGCCCCAGCTGTCCCAGCAGAACACACCATAAAAGATGATTGATGTCACCCCAGAGTCATAGACGGTCTTCAGAAACTCCAAAACAATTGAATCTAGCCTTCTAGGTGTCCATCAGGTGTGATGTCAGAGCCACCAGCCTGCAGCTGTTGTTCATTTACATCTGCCTAATTTATCATTTATCCTCAGCACAATTTTCAGTTCCCTTGCCTGAAACTGGACAACATGTAAAGTCTAAATTCAAACAAAGGTTGGGGAAACCTGCACTGAGCCGAGACAGAAGAAGTCTGAAGTCGAACTCGGATGAGTGACAGAGCGTTCCTGCTACTGAAAACTCTACGCCCAGATGAACAAAATGAACTTTTCGGGACAGGTCCCCAGATGTTTTCTCTTCTCAGAATCCTCTTCACAGATCGTATCTCTTTTATCTGACATACAGTCATGTGGAAAAGAGTGTTTTCATGGGAATCTATAGAGTACTCTGAAAAACTAAGCACTGTACATGAGTGAGTAGCTTGCAGAGCCACCTTTTAGCAGCAGTAGCGTCACCAAATTGTTTCTGTATGACTCTTAGTCTCCATTCGCCTGACGTTTCTTTACATCGTTTCGTCAATTCATTGAGGTTTGTGGTATTGTTTATGTAAAGCCCTCTTAAGTTCCCAGCACTGTTTTTCCGGTTGAGGTGTGGACTGTGACCTGGTCATTGCAACACCTTGATTCTGTTGTAGCTCTGCTGATGTGCTTGGGATCTTTGTCCTGCTGCATTACCAAAACTCAGTTTTGACTGTAGACTACTTGGTATACAAGGGAATTCATGGAAAACTCAATGACTGCAAGGGCCCAGGTTCTGTAGCTGCAAGACAAGCTCAAATCATCACCCCTTCACCACCATGCTAACAGCTGGTATGCGGTGTTTGTGCTGTTATGCTTTGCAAATTTGCTACTAAACTTGCAGCCATGCTGTCATGCTGTTTTTAGAGAGCAGAGACTTTCTCCTTGCAACCCTTCCAAACAAGCCACACTTATTCAAACTTTTTCTAATTGTCATGGCCTCTAACATTTAACTTGCTTACTGAGGCCTGTAGAGTCTGAGATGTAGCTTCTGGATTTTTGAGCTTTTTCTGACCACTGCACAGTTTGACCCTGGGGTGAATTTTCTGGGTCATCAGTTCCTGGGAACATTATGACATTGTGTTAACAAACACCTGAATACTCCAGACCAGAAAACTGCCAAAATGTTTGCTTTTATAGAGCTGCTCACATATGCTGATGAGCAATTATTCAAATGCAGTGGATTAGCAGCATCTGGCTGTTAATCACCTTCTAATTTGCATTGAAGCAATAAAGGTGCTTTCTGAATAATATGAGCTGTCTGGTGTGGTATTCATATTTAAAGTGAATAATCAGAATCAGATTACTTTAATAATCCCTAAGGAAATTATGTGGATTTTATATATATATATATATATATATATATATATATATATATATATATATATATATATATATATAGCAAAAATGATGCAACGACCTTGAAATAACACATTTATCTCACTGAAACATGTCATTTAAATAAAAACATTTACTGAAATTAAAATAAATATACTGAATATAATATGGCTCAGATTTAATGGAATATAATTACCCTTTTGTGTTGCTGTTGTCACCCCGCATGCAAGGTGACAAAAATACCCCAATCAGCCTTTCAAGCTGACAGCTAAAGAAACCATTTCACCAGATTTAGCTTCTTGGATATTGTGTTCACTGTACTGTGTTCAAAATGTACTTCTCATTTAATAGAAGAAATGTAATCATGTCAATATAGAGGATTTCAAATTCTCACTCCTGTTAATTAAAAAAAGAAAAAAGTAGGATAAGACATGAGAAACTCCTTGAAAAGGACAGTCTCCATTATAGCACCTCATGGAAGCTTTGTTAGACGACCTGTCATTAAAAACTAGAAAGACCATCCAGCATCGGGAGCTTTCAGACTTCCAGGTACGACAACAAGCCTATTGCTGGTTTGCCCACTCTGACTGTGTCAGTATTTGCTCCACATACCAACTGCTCTGACCCTAAAGTAAGCCAGAATCACACACAGCCATATGTAGGCACATTCCAACCACAAAGAATAACTGGGGATTCTTCATCCTGTAAACATCCTGAACAACTGGTTTTGGTGGTTTGATGGGAACAGATCCTCACCTGATCAGGAATACCAACGATCACCCCACCACTCATGTCTTGTTGGGAAATGTTTGCAGTCCTCAAGCTGTGAAAGTCATCAGGTGCAGCAGTCATGAATACCATGTAAACATCCCTGTTGGTAGGACAAAGAAATAACAGTGGGATTCATTCGAGAAAACAGAACTTGTTTGATTCCCTGTCTGACAAAAAGAAATTAATGCAACGTAAAAATTAGATTTAAAAAATCAGCAGCATCATATGTAACCAGGTCCTAAATTACATATTGTTATAATTACACAAAATTTGTTCTAAAGCCCAAACTGCTCCTGGTATATCTGACTTTTAGCACCTCCAAGCCTGTAGTCATCTTGGTTATTAGTTAGGCCCCTCCCCCGTGTGTCGCTATGTGTATAGGCACTGTTAATGCTAGCATGAACAGATCATTCTTGCTGGCTGTTGTAGTGGCTTGAGCTAACTCTCATCCCAACTGTTTATATTTGGTTATAGGAGCTGGAGTGGGCATTAATGCTCCACAATTTACAAGCTGGGACCTGCCGCTAATCCATGGTTAAAGCCTTTACCCACATCAACACTGCAGGCAGAGGCTAACATCTGCAATACTATTAATAATTACACATAACTGTAGCAACAACAAAGAGAGGCTCGAACAAGAAAGGCTTGAAACCCTTAGAAAAGACTGATCAGAGTTGGTTCAATGAACTCTGATCATGTTCATTCGGAGTTAAGCTCGTGTGTGTTTAGAGACAGAAAGCCATCATGTTACCAGGATTCTCCAGAGAAACACAGAAATAAAGAGCAGAGCCTCCATCTTCATTTAGTGGACAGAGGAATATGATCACAAATCAGTGTGGGCCAAAATTTGTATCTTAAAAACTAGGAGGGGATAAAGTTATACCAACATACTGTAATATTTTTATAATATACACTAGCAAACTTTCATGCTGTGTGTGATATTAAAAATATTGTATTGTGTGATATCACATTCTATTGTGATCCAGCATTTTAATCTGACCTTTGATTTCTAAATGCTTCATTAAACTGTCAAATATACAAATATAGACAACTGTGGGATTTGTCTAAAGTATTTGCATATGCCATAGAAATGTTAGCACTCACAGTTTACTGGGCAAGGTTTATGCAACGTTTCAACAAGACCAGTCCACTTATGACAAACGCGATCATACGAGCATTATAGTACGATGCAGTCTCTGCATGATATGACTATCTATTCAGCTGTAACCTGACAGGGACAAAGTCTAGGAGACAGAAACTGAAGATAGACACCATTTACTGATGGACCTGTTATATTAGGTGACAATTCCACGTGAAAGTCAAAAGAAATGAATACATACAGGGCAAGTCTTTATGAGGCAAACATGATGTGCATCTCACACAAAAGCGATTTAGGTGATTTTCTGTGAGAAATGTGTAAAAAGATCCGTACTCTGAATTTCAGATACTATTGATCTGTTTGTTGTGTGTCTGAGGGTTTACGCAGGGACGTTTTGTGTAAGCACTGATTGCTACAGTAGCATCCAATCAATGCTTACAGTGCAAAGAAACTGGCCTACAGTCTGACAGCTGCATTAATGTCTACACAATCTAAGAGTTTGAAAGATGGACACACGTGAGATGATCATAAATCCACAACAGAATCCTTTCTGTCCTAACATACTGATGAGAAAATAACTGAAGCACTCGTGTCAAGAACAACAACAAAAAAGGGAAACATGCCTAACTTGGATTTCAGCTGATTTAAATGGCTCATTTTGAACGTTGACATATACATCAAGGAATGGACCAGCCACTGCACTGATGTTAAACCAGTTCAGAAGTTCATTTATCATCATGAACCACCAATTTATGAGCAGACAAACCAAAGTACACTCCAAGATTCAGTTGCTTGTAGAAGCACGTTTAGCAGCAACAGCTCAAAGTCATTGTTTTCTGTATGACTATCAGTCTCTCACATCATTGGGGAGTCATTTAGGCTCACTCTTCTTTATAATGTTGCTTCACTTCATTGAGGTTTGCACAAATTTGTTTATGCAAAACTCACGACCACACTACTTCTATTAAGCTGAGCTTTAAACTTTCTAAAATATAAAACCTGCTAGACACCGGTGTTGTGCCAAAAAGTGATTGTCTGCCAAAAACTGATTTCTGGTATTTGCCAAAAAGTGATTGCTCGTATTTAAACTGCTATAAGTAACTTGTTGGGCTATAATATGTGAAACATATGTCAAATGCTTCCCTCATGGATGACATAAAGTCATCATGAGCCACAAACAACATTCGTGTAACAAGGTAGAAGCCGCGATCAGTTTTTGGCAGCGACTTTTATATAACCTTTATTTATGTAGTTAAAAAAAATCTCATTAACATTAAACATGTCTTTTGTAAGAGTAAGTTGGCCAAGAGGACAGCAGCAATGGCAGCAAATATTACAATAGTTCAGTAAAAATATTTTAAGTGGGGATAAAGGAGCGGATTGGTTATAATGTAAATACAATAACACAGAGTTGTAAAGACACTTGAAACACAGATTTTTTTTAATTCTATATAAAACCCCTTTGTAAACCCTGTTCACCGATGTTAGGGTCCCTGGGTCGTTGACCCAGTGTTTTGTGTTTTTGGTTCTTTGATTTTGTTATTTCATTATATTCTAGCTTTGCTTTATGGGTTTTAGGATTATTCTTAGTTTAGGTTGTCTGGGTGGGGTTTGGTTAGAGTTTTAGTGTTCTGGTTTTCTGTCTGTGTTCCATAGTTGCTGTCTCCCCTATCTGCTGTCTCCCCACGTCCAGTCAGTGGCTGTATCCCAATTCAGGGTCTGCAGCCTTAAGGGCCGCATTTTAAGGCCGATTACGTCAGAGCGACGCGACGAAGGCTGTCCCAATTCGAAGGCTGCTCGAAATGCGGCCCCCAAATGCGTCCTTCATTTCCCTGAATTTTAAGGACGTGCCAGTGTAGACTTCGTGGCCCAACATATCCCAGAATGCATAGCGCGGCGGTGGGTGTGGATAATTTTGCCGAAATAAAACGGCGGATGAGGGGCGCCCGAAGAGTAAACTTTAAGTAAGTACTGAATATTGTGTCACTTATTTATGTGCAAATGTTTAATAACGAAGAACATTAAAACATTACTGTTGGCCACATGTCGGCAAAGTTATGTGACATTAGTGACGTTTGTACTAACTTGGTTTTAAAGCCTTTACTTTCAAATATACGCCGTTCAATAGCTGAGCTCAATCTTACAGAGATTGATCAAAGCTCGCGTAGAAACAAACAAACAAATGCACAAAAGATTTTCTCCTTCATTTCTGTCAAACAAAGCTGTAAGACACGTTTCCAGCTGTTAGTATCATGGTTGCTAGGCAACCTGGGCAGCGCAACGGAGGCTAGACCGTCCCATTTCACAAGCCTCGCACTTCCGGCCTTAGCGGTCTTTGAGTACGCGGCCCTTGAGGATCGTTGAGGCTGCGTACTTTAAGGCTGCAGATCCTGAATTGGGATACAGCCAGTGTCTGTGTCTGCCCTGGTCCCACGTCTCTGTTCCCTTTGTTATAGAGCCTGCCTGAGTCTGTGTTATGTTTCCTGTTTTACTTTGAAAGTCCATGTCTGATGTTAATGTGTCTGGTTTTGCTTCCCCTTGTCTCGTTAGGCCTGATTTGCCCCAGCTGTGTTTCCCTCCTGTTACCCATTCCCTGATTGCTCCCTCTGTGTATTTAAGCCCTGTGTTTCTTTGTGTCGGTGTCGTGATCTGCTTTCATTTATGCTGTGTGTTCTGGCTGCCTGGTCATGTAACGTTATTTGGATTTTTGTTACGTTTTGCCACTTTTTGCCATCCAGCAATAAAAGCTGAGTTTTGAGTTACTTTCCGCCTCCGAGTGTCTGCACTTTGGGTCCTTCTACTTCCACTCTTGCCTGCACACAGCCTTAACCTGACAACCGAAGTCTATTTACCAACGTACGTAAAGATATTACACATAAAAAATACACAGAAACATTGGAAATCCCTTTTTGGCACAACACCGTAACCTCTCCAGAGGTGGTATCAATATTAATGTCTCTAAACCCTATAAATGTTTCTTTTAAAGTCTGACGAAAGGAAGGAGCTGCGAGAAGTGTGCCTCTCAACCGGTGGCTCGCTCAATAACGTCTGGCTGTGCAGCTGAAACCTTTTTGACCCACCAACAGTCACACAGAGGCCACAAAATCTCACATGCGGGTTTCACTCTTGTTAGATTTGTATTGTTGATTGTCATTTATGCTTAGAAATATTTACTTATATATGCTTAGAGTTTTGTAATTAGTTGTAGATTGGTAGAGGTTTTGATCCTTGATAGTCTGCAAACTTTGTGTGTATTAGACAGCACTTTGGGAGCATGAGAGGTCATACCGTGTCTTATTGTTTTATGGTAGGATTAACGTAGTTGCGTCTGTTCTAGTCTAAGTGCTCTTTGTTTAGATGAACTGCAGGACTTCCTCACCGTGTTATCTAGGATGAACCATCTAGGGTGAGGGGGAGGCTACCCTCTTCCTGACCAAGGATGTTTGACCCTTTGATCAGCAGTCCACACACACACACACACACACACACACACACACACACACACAGGCAAGGTACTCTTTGTTTGTATGTAGACGTCGTATGTTAATGAACCTATGCATATTCATGTAACCTCAATAAAAGGACAGTGTATGGGAGAACGGATGAGAGCAACTGGGGTCAAGCGAAGGGACGGCGCTCTGTCCGGTCTCTCCCGTGCACGAGTAACATGAAGAACTTTGCCTATTTGTGTCTTGCTTAGCAGTGTAATTATATTGTCTTAACGTTCCAGCGAATAGGTTCAAGCTACAAACCTATCATTAATTGGTCCTTCGATGCCGGAGCCCTGGAATCGCATTCACCGAGGGGAGGAGAGGCACGCTGAAAGACTGACGTCAGCCAGGAAGTTCCTGTGGATTCGCGGTCTGTCTTTTCTCCTCGATGAATGACGGTCGGCGGGATTCGGGCTGATATTACACTCTAAGCAACGCCAAGTAAGTTTAAAGAGGCCGACTCTATAACCGTGTCGTTGTGCAGTCTCCGCCACTGTGTGAGGCGTTGAGAAGAGGCCGACTCTATAACCGTGTCGTTGTGCAGTCTCCGCCACTGTGTGAGGCGTTGAGAAGAGCCCGACTCTATAACCGTGTGGTTGTGCAGTCTCCGCCACTGTGTGAGGCGTTGAGAAGAGGCCGACTCTATAACCGTGTCGTTGTGCAGTCTCCGCCACTGTGTGAGGCGTTGAGAAGTTCGCTACTTTGTGGAGCGATACCCGGGTTCCTTGCTACTTTGTGGAGCAAGAGGTTCCTTGCTACTTTGTGGAGCAAGAGGTTCCTCGCTACTTTGTGTGGCGAGAGGTGAGTTCTCCGCCACTTTGTGGGGCGTTGAGAAGTTCCGCGGGGTCCAGACTGTGCTGGACGATAGGCCTATTTTGTGTTGTTTTTGTTGTCGTCGTCGTCGTCGTTGTTGTTGTTGTGTGGGTGTGTGCGGAGCAGAACATGTGGTCTGTGACACCGACTGTTGTTGTTATCATGGGTTTCTAAGCAACCAAGAGTGAGTCGGAGGGAGACAGACGTTTGTGCTGGACTTTGCTCCTGGCAGCACAAAGTATTTATGTAAAAAAGAGAGGGAGCGACGGCTCCACAGCTGCGCGGGTTCACGCAAGCGCGGTCACGCGGGTTTCACGCGGACCTGAGCCTTGCGGTTAATCGCAGGCTTATAAATGGAAGAGATTCAAATGTTAGAAGTTTTCAGAAAACACACCAGCCTTGAAGAGTGTGTGGAAAAGGCCAGCCCACATCAGCAGCTATGCTCTGGTGGGTGGCTTTCCCCCCACCCCTTCCTGACACAAAATGTTAACAGCCTGTGTGCCAAACCATAGACGTAATTGAGGTGGATAGTTGTTAAAAGTAATCTACATTAAGCTTGTGGTTGCTTAAATTCAGTACAATGACATGTGAGGAGAAGTGATATAGGTAAATATTTAAACTAATGAAGTGCATAGAGGCACTTGACCTGTGTGAAAGACTGTCGTCTTATTATGAGCCATTGTTGAGATGTAGAGCACACCTGTGAAAACAACTAATATGCTGAACCCTGTATGAAACATCTAAAAGTACATGATGGAGAAGCTGTGTTGAATATGTAAGTGTAAGACTTTGCCGCTGTGGGCAGAGCAACTACTGTGTGATGTCGCGTTGCAGTTTTGTTTTTGTTTTTTGAGCTGATGAGCAAGCTACACATTATCAGATCAAGAGCTGTCTGAGAACTACTCAAAGAGAGGGAAACAGAGAGTGTGCAGCGTTTCCATGAGCAGTTTTTCTGCACCTTGACTCGTGTGTGTGTGTAGCATCAGCATCATGTTTTTGTTTATTTGTTTTGTTGGATTAAAAATAATTAAATAAACTGGTGATCATGCTTATGGATCACCATGGCACATATCTCCAGCCATATGGTTTATTTATGCAGATGAAAAAGTGAGTGTGAATGTGTCTGACATCACAGTGTTTTTGTGCGCTGTGTAAAAGTAATTGCCTTTGATTGTGAGTGAGAGCGGTGATTCTGCAGGTCACCAGCTATTGTAACGAAAAAAGAAAAAGAAAAAAAAGAGTGAAAAAGAAAAATAATCATAGGAAAAAGGTTTTGTGTTGATCAGCCAAAAACAACTACAATTTCATTTTCTGCTTTTAAGAAAGGATTGTTCACACAAACACAGACAGAGAGAGAGAGAGAGAGATGTGTGTTGATTAAGCAGTGATGATAATAATGAACATGTTTTAGTTTGTCACTTTCAGGTGAAAAGCAGACCTGAATCAATTTTCCACATGCAGCAGTCGGAAGAAAGTTATATTTTAACATCATTGGAAACATGCAGGCCAAGTTTCTGGCTGACTTATTTACAGCGCCATGTGTCTCTCAACCTCACAAGCAAGCAAGCTCTCACCCCTCCCTGAAGACAAGGAATGCAGCTCCAAAGCAATAACATGATAAAGAGACAGCATCAAGTCCTGAGCAAAAAAGTCCCAACAAGCAGCAGTAATGTGGATAAACAGCAGCAGAAGAAGAAAGCAAACCCATCTTCCTGTCTGATTGGTTGAATTTCACGGAGGGGCGAGCAAGATGGCAGCGTGAAGAGGAGTTTTTGTTTGAGTTCTCAGCACGAGACACTTATTTGACGTCTTTCTGGCCTTCGGGACTTTTTTGGAGATCAGCGCGCTAAACTTGCTGGATCTGAGGCCAGGGTCTGCGGCGGCAGCATGTTGAAATGCTCAAAAAGGACTGAGTGACTCGGGCAAGCCACATGCGGCTAGCATGCTGCTACATGAAAGAAATGGACCCTTCATGATGCGCTCAACGTGCCGGCGCTGTGGTGGGAAAGGCTCCATCATAAACACGCCCTGCGCCCTGTGCAGAGGTTCAGGCCAAGAAGAAGAAGACGACGACTTCCAATCCCAAGAAGGTCGGCCCCAGTGTGGGCGAGCTGATTGTGAAAGCCGTGGCCGCCCTCAAGAAGGCTCTGGCTGCCGGAGGCTACGATGTGGACAAGAACAAGGCCTGTGTCAAGACCGCCATCAAGAGTCTGGTGGCGAAGGGCACTCTGGTGCAGACCAAGGGCACCGGGGCCTCCGGATCCTTCAAGATGAACAGGGTTACTGAGACCAAAGCTAAGACGCCCGCCGCGGCCAAAGCCAAGAAACCGGCAGCAGCTGCTAAGAAGTCGCCCAAGAAGGCAGCAGCAGCACTTCAGCTACTAGACAGGACAAAGCTGAAGGAGAACTGCCGGGACTGTTGAAGTGGGAGAGGACAAAAGAGTGAGAGGACAACAGAGTGAGAAGACTAGGTGAGAACACATAGGAATTATTTAATGTGGGAAATCAAAATTTGGGTTAGCAAACCTGGGGAAAAGAAAACTGACTGCTTAAGTTGGAAAATTGAGACGGAGTCTGAAACATTGCGAAAATAGAAACATAAAATCACACACACACAAGCAGAACATGCATTAACCCTACTAACAATTCCAAACACAAAATGACTCATGAAGACTCATAGCACATTAGTTAAGAAATGATTAAATAATAGCAGAGAAGTGTGTAGGAAAGGCAGCTTTAAGAACATGCTCTGCTGGAGATGCAGCTCCACAGACATGCATTAGACCTGCCTAATAACACAAACACATGTAATGAAAATTAGCTTGTTATCTTTCATCAGTGTTAAATTAGTGTCAATTTAGCAGACACTTGTTATCAAATACTGAATTTATCCTAAAAAAAAAAAAAAATTGACTCTCCAAGTTGCAGGACAACAATTTAACTTTTGTGGGAAAAAAAAAAAAAATCCTGGTTTGATAAATCAGTGATCAGGCAATAAATTTAGTGTTAAAATGGTAAATTGGGAGAAGCTTCCTGCTTGATTGATGCAGCAAGTAATTTACTGTATGAGGGAAATTGTCTTTTGTGATAATATTTTGAACATGCTTTCCTGTCGTCCTGTCAACTTAGTGGGTTAATAGCTGATATGCAAATTAGTTGATTGGTTTTAGATTAATGAAAGGTGACTGAATTCTAGCACGAGTGAATGAGATGTGTTTGAGTGGAAACTCTAAAACACTGAGTTCCTGCTTTGATGTGCGAGTGAATTCTGTATTTAGATATACAACTCTGAATACGTCAGAACAAACTTTTTTTATGAAGTGCATGACAGCATGTCACATGTTTTATGATGAAGGGGAAAAGGAAAAATTGAATAAAATAGATCTGTGGCCTAAATGAGTGAAGAGCACAGACCTGGTGATTAAACTCATAGTTATGTGGTGTGGTGTGTTGTGCAGCTGATGGTTGGTTTGGAGTGAATCTAGCTGATGATTCTTCTCCTGTTGTGAAGATGATGAGGAGTTTGTGTCATGACTTAACAAGGCCTTTTTATTTTGATACTTTCACAGTGCACTGAGAGTTTGGTTTGATAATCTCTGTTATTTTTTATTTTTCATTTTTGAACAAGCACTGATTTTTGCTTGTGAATTTCTTTTCTTTGAGCAGATCTGCAAGTCGGGAATTAAAAGCGTTACACGTCGTCAAGACAATTGTGCCAAGTGAGTTCTCCACATTTAAATGGACTCTGGAGAAAGCCACTTATTTGGGACAATTATTAAATGACAGTCCCAGTCCAAAAGGATTCAGCGATGTAATCCAAACTAAAGTTCTTCTTTTTCTTTTTGAAATGACGTCATTTTGCTGAGAGTGGAAACTAAATGCGACGATAGGTTCCACTATCAGCAAAGAAAGAAAGAATGAATGCATGAATGAGTGAGTGAAAGGAAAACAAACTGACTGACTGGTAAAAGCTGACAAAAGCTGACAAGACTTTACTGATGTAACACGACTGTGTGAAGTTGACCCCCGCCTGGCAGGGGTGCAGATGAGTCTGTGTGTGCTTCCCTTTACAGAAGCAGAAAGATGACAGCAACACTCGAGGTTGCGTGATGATTTAACATTTTAAATGACATTTTCTGTGTCTGTGAATTTACTATGTGTGTGTCATTCACTAGCTTGTGTGCTCACAGAGATAACTGTGACAAAGTATGCATACGCCTGCGCAAGCGCTAACATTTGCATTTTCGTTTTTACAGCATTACGGTTCTTCATGTGTTTGATCATGTGATTTATAGGAATACTGGCGAATGTTTCTCTACTACAAGATTTCTGGGTTTATGTGTGAAGAAAACTGTAGTTACAGGCTATATGTTGATGGAGAAATTAATATAGTTTGAGACATACTGTGATGAGACCAGTGTTACTTTTTCCACAGCGAGTGTTAACTTTATGGTGTTTTATGGCACCTCTGGAATGTGGATGGCCGACGCCTGCCCACCAGGATGGTCAATGTTGCTAATGTTTGTTTTTCTGAGACTGCATTTAGAAGATTCAGCTGAAGCGGACAAGTGACATGAGTACAACAAATAAGAGATTACAGTAATTATGGAATAGTTTATTATGGGCTCATTTGCTGGCCACTTTTGAACCCATAATAATAATATATGAGTGGAGTGACTTTGCTTAAGAGAAGTCACTGATTACATTAATGTTAACAGAGTACATGGGATAATCCATGTCTGAGGTGAATTAGGGTAATAGTTGTAGTTACTGATTTGAGAAAACCTGCACATGACACTTGTCTTGCTGATGTTGAATGCTTATTACTCTTATGATACAATTGTTTACAGGTATGAAGTTTGATTTCACTTCCAGATTTTGCTTTCCAGGCCGTGATGGTGTGTATGCAGGCTCCTGGGAGAGCCAGGTGTTAAGCAAACTTAATATGCAACACACGCTAACATCTTTTATTGCAGGGTTACGGAGCTACTCCGGAGGAGGTGCCCTGATGTTGCCTGGGACATGTTCTAGCTAATCTTTTTCTTTAAGACAGGGATCCAGGTTTGGTGAGTTGACGCATGGGAATGTCCATGCGTCAAGAGGTGGAGTGCAAGGATTAACATTAAACAATGTTTACTATTATTGTTGCAGTGATTTGTGTGATTAGCCGTTTATTTACAAGTATTAAACCTATGCAAGTGGTGCATCCATGTTCAGATGAGGCTTTGATGGCCTATAAGTGAAGTTCACTGAACTAAAGAATGTGGTTTGATGATTGTTGACATGCTCTCCAAATAGAAGTTTTTCTTCTTAGCAAGGAAATACAGGTGCAGCAGTAATCTCCTGAGAAATCTTCAGAGGCCCAGTGAGAAGCGTGAACCATTCCAGGCATAGCTGACAGCCAGGCAGTGGTTGAGGTCAAAGGTCAAGCTGGTTGGGGCCCATCATGAGATCAGACCTTGGAGCCACAGCAAGGACCATGAAACTGCCTGCAAAATAGAGGAGAGGATCGTCCACAAGATGGGAGCTGAGGCCAGGAGAGAGGCTTCAGGAGGATCAGAGATCATCTTCAGCACAGCAGACATCACACAGAGGGCTGTGCTACTGAGCTTCCAGGAGATTTAAAATAAAATGAAAGATTCAATATTGACGCTGAGGAAGACAACTAAGGTGTACGACGTGCTCTGCCTTAAACCTTCAGCAGCGTTGGAACATGAAAACTCGTGGGATGAGGGGAGCGTGCCAAGCTCCATCGACAGCGCAGAAGGAGTTCGAGGATGACATCATGATTCTGTGAAAGCACAGGAACCAGAAGCTATGGTGGTGATGACAGCAGTTTCCTATGAACATCACCTAATGCTGTGCCACTGTACTGTGCATACGATGACACTCTGAAGGCTGCTGGGATCATAACAGCAGTAAGATGACGGAACCCAGCACCCTTTCCACAGAGAGCTTTTCTGCAGAGCGTGGACAATTAAGGAGTCATAAATATCCCCCTCACAAGACGAAGGTCTGAAGTCAGGTGATGGGGGCTGGTAAGAGGCCATAAAACTAGAGTGCTGAGAGGTCTGCAGCTTTGGAAATAGCTGAGACCCATGTTGACAAACAACAAAACCAACTGGTATGTTTGAATGTTTATTCTACATACATTTGGACTCTGGTCCTATGGACAACGAAACAACTAGAAGAGACATTCATGTCGCCCTGCAGAACTCAAACCACTCTGCAGAGAGACATGTGATGTGCACACCTGGAGGAAGCACCACCAAGCTGAGATGTTTTTGGAAATGTTATCTTCTTATTTTCACTATTAAATTAACAATTTGTTTGTTTGTGGGATGCAGTTTGCCATGAGATGAGATCAATGAGGAATGGGATAACTGCTAATACATTTGTTAAACTGTGTACCTTTTCAGTAATTTAGGGTGATTTGACATATGCTGAGTATAAAAAGGTTTGCATTGAAACTGTCAGACATGAGGTATTCATACCTGGGAACTTTTCAAGCATAAAGGTCAAAAAGGGGGGAAATGTTAGATTTGTATTGTTGATTGTCATTTATGCTTAGAAATATTTACTTATATATGCTTAGAGTTTTGTAATTAGTTGTAGATTGGTAGAGGTTTTGATCCTTGATAGTCTGCAAACTTTGTGTGTATTAGACAGCACTTTGGGAGCATGAGAGGTCATACCGTGTCTTATTGTTTTATGGTAGGATTAACGTAGTTGCGTCTGTTCTAGTCTAAGTGCTCTTTGTTTAGATGAACTGCAGGACTTCCTCACCGTGTTATCTAGGATGAACCATCTAGGGTGAGGGGGAGGCTACCCTCTTCCTGACCAAGGATGTTTGACCCTTTGATCAGTAGTCCACACACACACACACACACACACACACACACACACACACACACACACACACACACACACACACACACACACACACAGGCAAGGTATTCTTTGTTTGTATGTAGACGTCGTATGTTAATGAACCTATGCATATTCATGTAACCTCAATAAAAGGACAGTGTATGGGAGAACGGACGAGAGCAACTGGGGTCAAGCGAAGGGACGGCGCTCTGTCCGGTCTCTCCCGTGCACGAGTAACATGAAGAACTTTGCCTATTTGTGTCTTGCTTAGCAGTGTAATTATATTGTCTTAACGTTCCAGCGAATAGGTTCAAGCTACAAACCTATCAACTCTTTCAGGCGGAGTCTCTCTAAGAAATTCTAGTTTGAACTTCAGTTCAAATGCTTCATCTTCTGTGAATCGAGTCAAATTAGAAAAAAACTAAATATCAAACAGGTTTAAATGAACAAAAAAGAAACTCATCTGATCATTGTTAACATACACAGTGAGCACTCATGCAGGTTCATCAAGACTTTGCTTTTCTAAAAAAGATCTAAAGATTTGCAGGAGGAAAAACTGAATAACACCTTTAAAATGTTAGTTTTTCCCTTTTTTGTTCGATTGTAACGTGATTAATACAAAATATTTTAAAGAAAACATTTTAAATAAAGAAAAACTTGCCTAATTAATCATTTTATCCTGTGATTTCTTTATTTCGCAATATTTTTTACTGATTAAACATGTTGTTTGTGTTATTGTTACGGCTGCTTTGATGATTTAGGATTCAGTTTTGCTGCATGTTATCATTAAATCCTGTTTCGCCTGGTTTGCAAGAAAAATAACAGGAGACAATGTGATTAGGGCTGAGTATCAATTTCAATTCCTACAACTGCTTCAATTCCCATTAGTAGTAATACCTACACTTTTTTTGATTTCACTTTTCTAATAGTTTCACAGGCTAATAGTTTTTAAACAGAATAGCACAAACAACATGTATCCCTTTAGAAATCAAACTGTGATACTTCTAAAAGCACATATTCACACCTAGCCACACTAGCACTGTATCAACCCCCAATGTTCCTTTAATGCAACTAGCCCTATAATTATCTACTAGTCACAAACACACTGCAACAGTAAGACTTGTTGATTACACATAGATGATTTATCTACTTTAGGAGCATTTGACTTTTTCTTTAGCGCTCCGAAAAGACACAGAGGCTAATAGTTTTAAATAGAGCACCACAAACAACAACAGGTATTCCTTTAGAAATAAACTTTTTTGGTGTTACTTCTAAAAACTACAGATTCTTAACTAGTCACACTCTGCAACAGTTAGACAGAGTGGGTTACAGTTAGGCCCCCAACAGTCAGCAAAAGAAGTCATAAAACAATAAAAGAGGCTCCCTTTATCAAGAGCATCCCAGCACTCACACATCCCAACTGTAGTTCCATAGTTTTTCCACCTTTTTCATTACAAACAGTTCCTTTATCTTATCTTATCATGTCAGAGGTCAACTGAAACCATGTCCACCTGAACCTCCAAAGGTTTTACACCTTTTCTTACACCCCACACCTTTATCTCTGCAGGCAGACAATTACACCTCCTACTGACTAACTGTACCTCTATAGTTTCCACCTTTTTTCATTACAAACTGCATTTCTGGATGTATACTAAATGTTTTTCTACGTGTGTGTGTGTATACACATTTTTACAAATTAAATAGAGTAAACAATAAATAAAATATATAAAAATATACAGAGTTGAGACATGTGCAAAACAGTGGCATTACTGTACAGTGTGTAGTGCATAATGTTGAAGTTCCAGTAGTGAAGGTGAGGTGTCTATGAAGTGTCCAGCAGTCTGATGGCCTGGTGGAAGAAGATGTCTCTCAGTCTGCTGGTTGGGGACCGGATGCTGCAGAACCTCCTTCCTGATGGAAGTAGTCTGAACAGTTGATGGCTGGGGGGACTGGAGTCCTTGATGGTCCTCCCCGCTTTCCTCAGGCAGCGCTTCCTGTAGATGTCTTGGAGGGAGGGAAGCTCACCTCCAATTATCCGTTCAGAGCACCGCACTACTCGCTGGAGAGCTTTGCAGTTGTAGGCGGTGCTGTTGCCGTACCAGGTGGTGATGCATCCAGTGAGGATGCTCTCAATGGCACAGTGATAGAAGGTCCTGAGGATGCGGGGGCTCATGCCGAATCTTTTCAGTCTCCTGAGAAAGAAGAGGCGCTGCTGCGCCTTCTTCACTGTTTTGTTTATGTGTACTGACCACGTAAGATCCTCAGCCAGATGTACCCCAAGGAACCGGAAGCTGCTCACTCTCCACAGCAGCGCCGTTGATGGTGATGGGGGTGTGTACTTCTCTGCACCTCCGGAAGTCCACTATCAACTCCTTTGTCTTTGCGACGTTGAGGGTGAGATGGTTGTCTTGACACCAGTGGGTCAGGGCGCTGACCTCCTCCCTGTAAGCCGTCTCATCACTGTTGGTGGTAAGACCCACCACTGTAGTGTCGTCCGCAAACTTCACAATGATGTTGGAGCTGTTAGTGGCTGTGCAGTCGTAGGTGTAGAGTGAGTATAGGAGAGGGCTCAGTACACACCCCTGTGGAGCACCAGTGTTCAGTGTGATGGGGAATGAGGTGATGCTGCCCAGTCTGACCACTTGGCATCTGTCAGACAGGAAGCTAAGGATCCAGCTGCAGAGGGAGCTGCTCAGTCCTAGATCCTGCAGTTTCCTGTCCAGCTTCGAGGGAACGATGGTATTGAATGCTGAGCTGTAATCTACAAACAGCATTCTCACATACGTGTCTCTCTTCTCCAGGTGTGACAGGGCAGTATGTAGTGTCAGGGCTATGGCATCATCAGTGGACCTGTTGTGGCGGTATGCAAACTGTAGAGGGTCCAGTGAGTCGGGTAGTGCAGAGCAGATGAAGTCTCTGACCAGCTTCTCGAAGCATTTGCTTACGATGGGGGTCAGGGCTACAGGTCGCCAGTCGTTCAATGAGGAGATGGTGGAGGATTTGGGTACAGGGACGATGGTGGCCATTTTGAAGCAGGCTGGGACTACAGACAGAGAGAGGGAAAGGTTGAAGATGTGTGTGAACACTCCAGCCAGCTGAGCCGCGCATGACTTGAGGACGCGGCCGGGAATCCCGTCCGGACCAGTAGCTTTGCGCGCGTTCACCTTCCTGAAGCACTTCCGCACATCCTCCTCAGACACAGCGTGCGCACTGACGTCATCCGCGGTGCGCACACTGTCCGGTCTCATGGTGTTCGCTGTGTCGAATCTAGCGTAGAATACGTTTAGATCCTCACACAGAGAGGCCGTGGTCTGTGGTGTGCTGGTTTTCCCTCTAAAGTCTGCGATCGTGTTTAGTCCCTGCCACATACTCCGAGGGTTGTCAAACTGTTGCTCCACCCTGTCCCTGTACTCACGTTTGGCTGCTTTGATCGTCTTCCGGAGTTGGTAATGTGCGTGTTTGTAGTCCGATGTGTTCGCGGAGGCAAAAGCAGTGCTCCGTGCCGCCAGTGCCGCGCGAACATCTCCGTTAATCCAGGGTTTTTGATTTGGGAAGGATTTAACTGTTCTGGATGGGACGACATCTTCCACGCATTTCCTGATAAATCCACAGACTGAGTCTGTGTACTCATCAATGTTCCTAGCAGCCACGTGAAACATTTCCCAGTCCGCGTGATCAAAACAGTCCCGCAGCGCAGACTCCGATTGGTCCGTCCAACAGTGCACCGCCCTCCGGGTTGGAGCTTCCCGTTTCAGCTTCTGCCTGTAGGCGGGCAGGAGCAGGATGGAGCGGTGATCTGATTGGCCGAATGGGGCGCGGGGGAGGGCTTTGTACGCATCCCGGAAAGAGGTGTAGCAGTGGTCAAGTAGCCGGTCTCCACGAGTGCTAAAATGGATGTGTTGGTGGAGTTTTGGTGAGACTTTCTTCAGGTTTCCCTTATTAAAGTCTCCGGCTGTGATAAACGCTGCCTCTGGGTGTGCGGTTTCCTCGCTGCTGATCGCGCTGTACAGTTCCCTGAGTGCACGGTCAGTGTCGGCTTGTGGGGGAATGTAAACAGCCGTAATAATCACTGCTGTAAATTCCCTCGGTAGCCAGAATGGCCGGCACTTAATCATCAGGTACTCCAGGTCCGGTGAGCAGAAGGATTTGACCGGGTGCACGTTCGCATAATCACACCAGCTGTTGTTGATCATGAAACACACACCACCGCCTCTGCTTTTCCCAGTAAGATCCTGTGACCTGTCCGCGCGGTGCACAGAGAACCCCGGCAGTTGTATTGCGGAGTCCGGTACTTTGTCCGATAGCCAGGTTTCTGTGAGGCAGATCACGCAGCAGTCCCGCATCTCTCGCTGGAATGAGAGCCGTGCCCGAAGCTCGCACAGCTTGTTCTCCAGAGACTGCATATTAGCCAGTAATAAACTGGGTAACGGTGGTCTGTTAGTGCGCCGTCTCAGTCGAACCAGAACGCCAGATCTTCTCCCTCTGCGTCGGCGTTTGCGGCCTCCAGGGCCAGAGAACAAAGGCGTCTCAGGTGAGATGAATGGGGGGTCTGCAAACGGAGCGTCCGTGTTGCAAAACTTGAACTCCGGAAAGTTATAAGAAAGACCGTCTTGTGTGTCTAATTAAACTCTTCCTGTGAACCTTATATCATCCTTTAATATGTTCGGTGTTACAAACTTGCAGAAGCACAGAAAAGATCATCAGACATTAATCTAATCAGTTTTCAGCCTTCATTCATATTGAAAAGTTGAAATCTTCCCTGCTAGACCCAAGTGCAGCGTTTAACACCGTTGGCCAGAACATTTTATTACAGCTATTATTAAATGGAGAGTCCTCTTCACACACTGAGGTTAATTATGAAGCTCCACAGGCTTCTGTGCAAAGACCAGTTCTGTTTACATTATACGTGCTTTAGAAGACATAGCATACATTTTCACTGCTATGCATATGATACCCGCTTTTATTGGTTAAACTGCCGGGATGTCTTAGACACATAATGAGCTTTAATTTTCTGCTTCTAAGTTCAGATAAAACTGAGGTTATTGTAACGGGGCGTAAAAATCTTAGAAACACTGGCTAACACGATCCTTACTCTGGATGGCATCGCCTTAAGCCGCCTGTTGCAGTCATTTGGCACATTATAAGTCAAATTGAAGCACACGATCCCAAAGCACAACATCAACATTTATTTATATACAAAAATGAAAATTATTTTTACAGAAAAGAATTGTAACTTCACAATATTGCATTAAGATGAGCAGACAGATTTTAATCTCAGCATCGTGCACACAGATTTTTCAGGACACTGGAAGAGTTCCTGCCGTGGATTTAGATGTTAGTGTTGTGTGGATGATCCCATTCTGTGATCTTTGTGTTACTAACACTGATGCTTTTACACTTTAGGACCCTCGAGACCTCTGCTGCTCAGCCGTCCTGATCGCTGCCTCCACTTTAACCAGAGGCTGTAACCTCTGATCATTTCACCTGCACCGACAGTAAAACTCTTCTCCAGAACCAAACGTGCCATAAACCCATCACAGCTTCATCATCAGCTCAGTCTCAGCAACATGCAGACGACCGAGCAGCAGAAACTCTGCAGGGAACGTCTGAAGTCTGTTCTTCAGTTTTCCCAGCTCACTGTTTATTGAACATGAGACAGAAAAATAACTTCACCTTTAATGTGAAACTTTTATCGCCTGTGACATGTTTGCAGGAAGTTTTCATGCTGTGATTTAGTGTCACAGCCATAAATATCACACAAGGTAAAAACTACCTCAAAAACTACCTCAAAAAAGTCCCAGCATCCTCTGTGTTTAGGGAGGAGCAGTGAAAGTGAAAGTGTTGATTCTCCGTTCAGAGCAGCAGGAGGAGGAAGGTGGAGCTGAGGCAGGCGAGTGCTAACATGAATATGTTTCTTCTTATGACATAAAATAATTCCACGCTGTTCGTGTCTGTGGGTGAAACGTGAGGCCGGTCGGCTCCTCTGAGCGCTGGTTTCCTGTAAGTAGAGAGGAAGTGAGTTCAGCTGAGAGAGCAGGAGGAGAGTGAGAGCTGTGCTGAGGCAGGTGAGTGTTAACACCGCTCTGACATTACTGTCTCTCTGTGGCGGGAACAACAGGCTCCGTCAGTGGAGGCAAAAATAATCAGACTTTGGTTTTTCAAAGGAAACTACTTTATGTTGGGAGAAGCCGCGCGCTCATTGGATAACGACTTGTCAATCTCAAGTTATTAGCCAATGAGCGCGCAGGTTCACAGTAAGACCCGCCCTTATCACGACGTCTTTTAAAACTAAAATGGCGACAGAAACTCGGTGAGTGGAGTTCAGGCTGACTTTATGAAAGTGCGACGTTTGAGCCACTTCCTGTTCTCAGTCCCGGCGTCCTGATCACCGAGGTTTCTGTTGCTCTGATATCTGATATTGATTATATCGGTAAACAGGCTGTAGGCAGAAACATCAGGTCTGATCTGAAAATCCCTTCAGAAACAAACTTTAAGAGTTTTATATCCGTGTGAGGCCGCACGCTGATTGGATAACCACCTGTCAGTCTCAGGGTATTAGCCAATGAGCGCGCAAATTCACAGTAAGACCTTCGTCATTCTTGTAAACTAAAACATCGACAGTAAAACTGTAACGTGTCCTGTGATCCATAAACACTCTGTGATGAATAATCTGAAGTCATTTTGAGCCTGACAGTAGTTTCCTGTCACAGAGCAGAAGCTGCAGGCAGTTTTTGGCACCTTTATATTTAATTTATTCCAAAATAAATCAATAAAGGTAGAAAAGAACTCTCAGTGACATTAAAAATCTATTTTTAAAGACAGATGTGACTAAGTGCAACAAATATAAGATGAGATGTTTACAGATATTTGAAGTATTGATCACATGTAGAACACAGAGCAGGTCCAATAACAGAGTCATCCTGCTCACAAACAGCAGTTTGGTTTCATGAGCTCACTTCCTGCAGTGATCCTCAGCTTCTCTCCAAAGGAGCCGTAACATGTGGGCTCCTCACCATGATGATGATCCCAAACACACTGAGTTCCTTCATCCACCTGATCATGTACTTATTAAATAATGTGATGGTTTTGGTGTTTTTTAAAGACTTTGAGCCTCTAAAATAACTGGTTTGGACTTTAGGGCCAAAGCTCCAACATTAGAAAGCCGTCAGTGTGATGCTTCCAGTACAACAGCACCTCTGAGTGTGTGTGTTTACCTCTCAGACTAACTCCACCCTGACATCAAGAAGATGGAGGAAGAGGACGGAGCAGCATCTGCAGCATCCAGCTGTGTGTCTGTGAGGAGTGACGGAGTTACACAAACACCTCCACCTTACAGTCATGGACCTGCAGCAATAATGTAAGAACACTACTAACTTTATTAGTCATTTCAACATAACCATGACAGAATCATTGATCTGTGATTGGTTCAAACTGTTTGATCTGAGTTTGCTTTTTATTGACTTGTTTTCTTGCTAAGATCTGAACTCTGTAAGTTTAAGTGAAGTCAGTGCAGCAGAATCAGAGAGAAGAGCTGAGAACAAACTGAGTTCATTCAGAGACAGAAAAACTGGCTGATGATTGGCTGACCTGTCAGCGTTATGAGGCAGACACAATATCACAGAGGGATCAGCTGATCATATGGCTGTCAGAGAGAACTGATCAGTTATTGATGTTTGTGTTTGCAGAGGTCAGAGGTCACAGTCTCCAGCATCCAGCTGTGTGTCTGTGAGGAGTGACTGGTCCAAAGAAATAGGTCCTCCATATTTCAGTCATGAACCTGCAGCAACAATGTTCTTCAATCATGGAGCTCAGCTGACCATGTAAGAGAGCTGCTGACTCAGAGTTCAAAGGTTGTTTCTATAAATGTTCTACCAGTGACATCATAACTTAACCTAACACTGGTCTGTGTATGAAGTATCATTTAGTGGCAGTTGTTAAAGTTGTATAATGATGATGCTAGTTTGGGGTGTATTTTCCTGCTGATGCAAATGCATCTACTTTGCCCTTTGTCTGGTGCTTTGGACAAAGACGTCCAATGAAACTCAGAACAACACAGTTTGCACCACCAGCAGGCAGAGGAAGTGGCTGACATCCAGAAATCCTACCAGTGGCTGAACAAAGCTGGACTGAAAGACAGCACAGAGGCACTAATCATGGCAGCACAGGAACAAGCTCCGAGCACAAGACCCATAGAGCCCGGGGTCTACATGGCTCTTTTTGGGGGGGTTGTGTTGTATTAACAGTGACTTTGTTTCTTTGGACCTGACCAAAATCTTTTGTTTTTCAGTTCAGTTGCAACATTGACTAACACTAATGCAGGGGTCGGCAACCTGCAGCTCTTTAGTCCTTACAGTGCGGCTCCTCGTGGTTTGGGAAAATAAATTAGAAGTATTTAGCTGAAGTGTATTTTATTTATGTTCTTTTTTAACTTGTAGTTCTAAATTGGAAGATTATTGTGATATTGAAATATAAAAAGAAAATTATATTTTATTATTTTTTGATCGTTCAAATAAGCGTCACACTCGTGGAAGCCGGTGTACCCGCCGAAACGCCGTGCATTTATCGAGACTTTCAGCCCCAGGTAGGCCAATTATGGCTCTTCGGATCCACATTATGTCAGCAGCTGTTCTCCACCGTGAACTATGTTAAAAACAAACACGCTCACGCCTCACAGACGACAGCTTACAGTCCTGTAAAGATGAAAGTGACTTCGTACAGCCCCGACCTGCAGACGCTGTGCGCAGAGGTTCAGGAGCAGAAGTCCCGTTGTAAACATATCACGGCAGACCCGACGGTGTTTGCATGAACACGCTTTTCAGCTTCTCTTTATTGACCACTTTTCACACACGGTTGCTGTACGCACACAGCCGGCTGTAGCTTTGCAGCTCACAGCCCGACACACACCAACACAACAGCACAGACGTTAAGGCGGCGAGGCGTGATTGCCGCTCAGGTGCGTCCGCCTCGCCGCTGCAGACCACGCCCCGCCACACACATTAACCAGGTAAAATACATATTTAGGCAGAATTTTGCAAATATCTATTTTTCATCTTTCAGCAGCATAGAGCTTTTTTTCCAATAATTTTTTAAAAGTCAGGTCAAGGCTCCAAAAGCACAAAGGAGATATAAGGGTGGCGGCTCACAGCAGCTTTTGTTTGCTACATCATTTTAGTTCAGCTGGGTGTCTTTCCTTTGGTTATATTTCTTTAAGAGTTCAAATGTGTTCATTACATAAATAACATGTAATTTTCTCTGTAGCACTTCATGGATTTCATAAGCAACACACCTTAGTTGTTCACACAAAGCATAAAGGTAAAAAACAGTATATACAGTGTTATCTTCATTCTAGATGTCAAAAAGTATTTGTGGCTCCCAGTGTTTTCTTTTGCGTGGAAACTGGCTCCAAATGGCTCTTTGGGTCCTGAAGGTTGCTGACCCCTGACCTAATGGTATATTTTTTTTAGCTGGATCGTTCTATAAAAACATGAATCAAATCTGAGAAAAGTTTCCACCTGACCTGTTGAATGTTATTGAAGCCAGAAGTTTGCCTTCATACTGTGTTTCTTGCATGCCTTTTGTGGTGTACTAATTGATGTGAAATGAATGCAATGTGGTTGTGTTTGCAGAGGTCAGAGGTCACAGTCTCCAGTATCCAGCTGTGTGTCTGTGAGGAGTGACTGGTCCAAAAACACACCTCCATATTTTAGTCATGAACCTGCAGCAACAATGTTCTTCAATCATGGAGCTCAGCTGACCATGTAAGAGAGCTGCTGACTCAGAGTTCAAAGGTTGTTTCTATAAATGTTCTACCAGTGACATCATAAATGATTCCTAATGGTGGTCCGGGTACGATAATGCTAGTATCAATCGTAGTAGTAATGCAATCCAAGGTAATGATTTCTTCTCTGTTGCTGTGAACGTCTCTGCAGCCGTCTGTACTCTAATCTGAGACAACTATTACTGACAGAAACCATCACATCATCCAGTTTGTGTGTTTGCAGCTGCTTAAAAGATTTTAAACAGAGATTAATCAGTAATTCATGTGATGTGTTTGTGTTTGCAGAGGTCAGAGGTCACAGTCTCCAGCATCCAGCTGTGTGTCTGTGAGGAGTGACTGGTCCAAAGGAAGACTTCCTCCAGGCTTCAGTGATGAACCTGCAGCAACAATGTTCTTCAATCATGGAGCTCAGCTGACCATGTAAGAGAGCTGCTGACTCATTTACGGGTGTTTGAAATTCTGTGACCACTTTGTAATTTTAGTTTATATTTTAAAGTGTTTTTATTTGTAGTTGCCTGTATTTTTATTACACTGTGTGTAACGTGGTGGTTTGTGCTGTTTGGGATTGTTTTGGTGTATTTGTGTCAGAACATCAGATAAATGATTTCATCACATTTTAAAAGAAAGTATCAGGATAATAATCTGAACTGAGTCATCAGAAATAGAAAGATGGTCTCAACAGGCCACTGAGCTGATCTCCAAAGAAATGCAGAAGATTGAAGAGTCCGAGGCTGTTTATTTGTCACAGGCATCGTCATACACGTACAACACAGTGAAATGTGCTGAGCTGCTCCTGTGACTGGACAAAACATTAGAAACAATCATTAAATGAAATAATGAAACATTGTGCAGATGTAATGTTAAAGTGCTTTGTGCCACATTAGCACAGCATGTACTGACAGAGCAGTGCAAGCAGAACAAAGAAAATGAGCAAAGTGATGTAAACAGAGTAACTGAACAGAGTGAGCAGAGTAATATCAGCAGTAATGAAGCAGCAGGATCAGTGTAGCAGCGTGTGACGTCATAATGAATCAGGTATGATCTGAAATATGACAGTGAGACAAGAACATGATGTAAGGTCCTGTTTAAACCCTGATGGTGATGCTATGAGGGGAGCATGTTCTGATTTAGGACTTGGATGGTCTGAGGATAGAAGCTCCTCTCTGTTTGTGTCCTGATGGTGCAGAAGCTTCTGCCTGATTGTAGAAGGAGCTGAAGCCAGCATCATCCCAGAGGTGAAGCTCCTCTGTGTGCAGACCTGAGGTCAGATTCCTCCAGGCTGATGTTCAGGATCTACAGAAACGTGTGGTTGTAGTTATTGCTGCACTGTGTGCTGACAGCAGATCCTCAGAACAAAGCGCTGCACACGTGTTCTTTACAAACATCTGTACATATAAAATATGGATTATGGCAGTGAATGAACACGTTTCTGTCATTTGTTTCATTGGCTTCTTTTTTCTGCCTGTGTTCATGTGATTAATGTCTAACACATAAACAGGTTTGTAATCAAACATCACATCATCAGGGAGGCATCATGAAACAAAGTTACTGCTGGAGGCTGAACTCAATTTGGTGGCAATGTTCAAAAATATCACTCAGATCATTTCAAAGCTTTTAGTTCTTCTTCTTCACTTCTGTAAAATAATAGAAAGGAAATCAGAACCCAGAAGTTCACTTCCTGATGACTGAACTCTTTCAAAATAAAGCTGAAAGCTCTGAATGTGACACCGCTGCTCCACCACAGTTTTTAGAGGAGGTCAAAGGTCAGTTCAGAGTGATGGATCCCAAACTTCCAGTACATCCAGTGAAGGACATAATCAGCTCTGTGATGAAGGCTTTTACTGTGGAGTTTGTAGGCTGATCACTCTGTGTTTAATAAGACAGGCAGGAACAGCAAAGGAAACTTGGATTCTGAACTCAAACACAAGTTTCTCCACTTTGACTTTTCTCTGTGACCATCAGAGCTTCTGCACAGTGTCATCAAATCTGGATGTTTGTCACTGACAGTCAATGATTTTAGTGATAAAGAAATGTGTTCACAGAGGGAGGAAGAGGAAGAGGAGTGGTGTCTGTGAGGAGGAGCAGCTGTCCTGCTGTGCTTTGTGTCAGGACGTCCTGAAGGATCCAGTCTCTACCAGCTGTGGACACTGGTTCTGCAGACAGTGCATCTCCTCATACTGGGACCAGTCTGCTTCATCAGGAGACTGGTCCTGTCCCCAGTGTGGAGAAAGATCTAGAAGCAGAGCTGGACTGCAGACAGCCAGTCAGAGCAGCTGTGTACAAAGTAAGACTGAACATCTGTCTGCTGATGGACTCATTTCTGAAAAATGGACTTCTTGTTGTTGTTCAGACATTGAAGAGTTTTCTTTCTGTTTTTCTTTCTTTCAGCAGATGTTGGTCTGCAGGAGGTTTTAGATGAACATAAGATCAGTCTGAGGAGGAGATGTGAACGTGTGACTGAAGGAAGTGATGAAACAGGAAGTAGAACCCTCCTCAACAGGATCTACACTGAGCTCTACATCACAGAGGGACAGAGTGAAGAGGTTCATAGCCAACATGAGGTGAGGCAGCTGGAGACAGCTTCCAAGATGGACGCCCTCCATGACACTCCAATCAGGTGCCAGGACATCTTTAAAGCCTTACCTGACCAACAGAGACCCATCAGAGTGGTTCTGACCAACGGCGTGGCTGGTGTTGGAAAAACCTTCTCAGTGCAGAAGTTCACTCTGGACTGGGCAGAGGGCTTGGAGAACCAACATGTCAGTGTGGTGGTTCTGCTTTCATTCAGGGAGCTGAACCTGATCAGAGATGAGCAGTACAGTCTTCTGGAGCTGCTCCATGTTTTCCATCCAACATTAGAGAAGGTCACAGCAGAGAAGCTGGCTGTCTCTCAGCTTTTGTTCATCTTTGACGGCCTGGATGAAAGCAGACTTTCATTGGATTTCACCAACAGGAAGCTGCTGTCTGATGTCACACAGAAGTCATCAGTCAGCCAGCTGCTGACAAACCTCATCCAGGGGAATCTGCTTCCCTCGGCTCTCGTCTGGATAACTTCCCGACCTGCAGCGGCCAATCAGATCCCTCCTACATGTGTTGACAGGCTAACAGAAGTACGAGGCTTCACTGACGCCCAGAAGGAGGAGTACTTCAGGAGGAGATTCAGTGATGAAGAGCTGTCCAGCAGAATCATCTCCCACATGAAGACATCCAGGAGCCTCCACATCATGTGTAGAATCCCAGTCTTCTGCTGGATCACTGCTACAGTTCTGGAGCACATGTTGACTACAGAGCAGAGAGGAGAGCTGCCCAAGACCCTGACTGACATGTACTCACACTTCCTGCTGGTTCAGACAAAGAGGAAGAAGAACAAGTACCACGAGGGACATGAGACGAGTCCACAGGAGCTGACGGAGGCTGACAGGGAAGTTCTTCTGAAGCTGGGGAGGCTGGCGTTTGAACATCTGGAGAAAGGAAACATCATGTTCTACCAAGAAGACCTGGAGCAGTGTTGTCTGGATGTGACAGAGGCCTCGGTGTACTCAGGAGTTTGTACAGAGATCTTCAAAAGAGAGTGTGTGATCTTCCAGAAACCAGTCTACTGCTTTGTTCATCTGAGCATCCAGGAGTTTCTGGCTGCAGTCTACATGTTCCACTGTTTCACCAACAGGAAGTCAGAGGTGCTGAAGGACTTCCTGGGAAAAAAATACAACGAGTCATCTCTGGATGATTTTTTGATGGAAACACTAATAAAATCCCTCCAGAGTAAAAATGGCCACCTGGACCTGTTTGTTCGCTTCCTTCATGGCCTCTGTCTGGAGTCCAACCAGAGACTCTTAGGAGGTCTGCTGGGTCAGACAGAGAACAGTCCAGAAACCATCCAGAGAGTCATCAAGAATCTAAAAGAAAGGAAGACAAAATCCTCTCCTGACAGAATCATCAACATCTTCCACTGTCTGATGGAGATGAACGACCTCTCATTACATCAGGAGATCCAAGAGTTCCTGAAGTCAGAGAACAAATCAGAGAAGGAACTCTCTGAGATCCACTGCTTAGCTCTGGCCTTCATGCTGCAGATGTCAGAGGAGGTTCTGGATGAGTTGGACCTGCAGAAGTACAACACAACAGCAGAGGGACAACGTCGACTGATTGCAGCTGTGAGGAACTTCAGAAAGGCTCGGTGAGTCCAGATGTGATCATTAATATTATCAATTAGTGATAGTTTAGTTACTCAGTCACGCAGTAATAAATTCTGCTTTATTTTGTGTTCACAGTGAAGAGTTGTTTTCATGCTTTTAAAAATGTTTTGTTTTTTATCAGAACACTACATTTGTATTATTCTGGCAGAGACCTTGGTAGGAGAGTGCACCTTCACATGTATGTGGGTGTGTAACTGTGAGTTTTTCACCACGTCGTCGGTTTTTAGTCTTACGCTGAGTTTGCAGTCTGACATGTTTTATCTGTGTGCTGTTTCCGCTTGGTCGTGTTAACACGGTGCAGCAGACAGTAATGAGACTGTTGCTCATGTCTGTGCTGCTGTTGGTCTGTTAGCATTGCTCCTTAGGAGAGAAGACTGAAGTGAGACTTTACAAAGAACGTGTTTGTAGTAAAGTGAAACTGTGTGAAACAGTGAAGATGGTCCAAAGCAGCCTCTGTTTGTGCTTCTGATCACTGCTCTTTCTGTCTGATGTTATTGTCTTTATCTGGGCTCTGATTGCACTTTCTTAATTTTTCCAACTAATTATTGAACGTGTGAACAATCACATTATCTGTGACATCATCACCATCAGCATATGTGCTTCAGTTCTTTAGTTTTTCTTTCCTCTGTACTAAAGAGCTGAGATGGACAGCAGTGTGCCAGCATACATCCAAAATTAGAGTCAAAGGTCACTGCAGGTCATTATTTTTATACTGTCACCACTCGTGACTCCGCCCCTTTACAACAAAAGTCCCACAAACAGCGTGTGAGGTCACGAACACACCACAGCATCACCAAGTCACAAGGACGAGGCTCTGACAGGGACGACTCACAGCAGGAAGAGGTCAGTCTGTGCCCGTTGGCAGAGTGTTGGGCGTGATCACGTCGTATCTGCATTATTTGGTACGATCATCATAGAAATGATCAGAAATCATCACCAGACGAGAAGCTGAGCTTTGATTACTTGATGCCAGCATCATCATCATCATCCCTGGTGGTTGGTGACGTGTAGCAGCAGTGAGTGGGCCAGAGTGATTTGTGTGTTTGTTTTTCTTAAAGTGGATTGTTGAGTCATTCTGGCTCGTTTTGGTTTCACAGCCATCCTCCTCACCTGGATGCTGACTTGCCACTTAGTGAGAGCTCTGTGGAGATCTTCAGGTTCGCCAGTATAGTCGAGAGTCACTTTTATTCTTTTGGGACCCGACGCTGGAGATGTGGAGCTCACAGGGGCCTTACTTGCCGAGTTCTTCAGCGTGATTTCTCCACGGTGAACAGGTTTACCGTGGAGCACAAGAAAGCTGACCTTATTGCTTCGATGGAAACGGAGTAAGGCCGAGTTTTAGGACCACGGTAAGAAAAATATTCCCGATCATTTTAAGATAAAGTCGAGGTTAAAGTCAAAATTGTATTTGGAGAAAAAAGTTGAAATGTGGAGATTTGATGTTTCAAGACAAACTGCCAGGTTTGCTGTCCCCTCTACAAAACGCTTTGTTTAGATGAGTTAGTGAAACAAAGTGATCCACCGTCTTATGATAATGATAATAACTTTATTTCTAAAGCGCTTTCAAACAAAGTGCTGAACCAATATTTCATCATCCAGTTTTGCAGCATCCATCCTCTTTATTGTATGAAGGTGGAACCATCGATAACCTCGCATCCGTCCATTACAAGACATTTGATTTTGTACAAATCTTCCAGATTTGTGTTTTTCAGCTTTCTGCACCATCCTTTCAGCATCTTTATACTTTTCACCACACTGTGTTTATATAACACATGGATGTGTAACAGGAATCATTTCCCTTCTTTAGCTAACACCACTGCTGAAGTTTCACTGACTCAGAGAGTACAGCAGCTGTGGCACTTTGTCCTGAAACAGCAAATCTCCACATTTCTTCTTTATTCTCAAAGTCATTTTCACCTTTAATGTTGAAATTAAGGACATTATTTTTTCCTTAATGTGGCATGGGCCTTCTGTATAACAGAGACCCAGCAGTAACTAGTGAAGCCCAGTGTGAGGGTCTCTGTCTTTAAAATAATGAGAGCTGGTGATAAAGTGGTGGTGAGGGAATCACGGCTGAGACTGAACTTCGATCCGCCTCCCTGCATCCTTTTTACTTACCAAGAGAGTTTCCACAGATCCTTGTTACTGATGTGTACGTTCAACTGAGGGCGAATGTGGAAGTCGCCACTCAGACCACAGTAACGTCACACCAGACGCTCCCAGTTTATTTTGTCATTTTAATCAATGTACAGTTGGGAGGTCGCTCGCTGACGTTTGTTATGGCTCCATCAAGGAACCTAATAAATCTTTCTGTAGAGCTCTCTGTGGCATGTTTGACTGAAATGTGTTTTATTTGGTTCCCGTCATGAAATCTGTCTTAAAGAGAACTAAACCTCAGTGCTGGTTCTGGTGTGGTCAGCGAGTCCATCCAGACCCTTCAAGACTGTTTTTCTTGGACTGATTAGGACTTATTTCAAAATGCTTGCTGTGACTTGGATAAATTTACAGACTGTGACAGCGAATATTCATTTTTGTGAGGACCTCATAATCCCAAGAGGGTAATTTGTATATGTCCAAATGATAAGCTTTGGAAAATATTATTAATTATTAATGCCTGAGTTTCAGAGTTCCTGAGATTTGGGAGGAATCTATTATTGTGTCTAAATCTATAAATATTTTTGGCCTGTTGCTTGTTTTGTAATCAAAACCTGAGAAACTTTTGTGTGCCAAAAACAGAACGTCCTCCTATTGGCTTATAGAACATGCAGGGGTGTGTGCACTGTGCTCCACATAGTTATGAAGATCTTGATTAACCACATTAGCGTCACATTAGTAACTTTGTCCTCGACAGCTCGGCCATCTTCAGAACCTGCCCGGGAATTGAACTGCACATGTGCACTGGCTCCAGACGTGGGGTTGTCCTGCATAGTCAGTGGTGTCAGTAGATCATTAAGTAAAATAATATATAACTCAGGCACGTGCAGAGGGGGGGGGCTAGAGGGGCTTGAGCACCCGCCCCTTTCCTGATGGGTGCCCAAAGTGCCCTTTTGTTGAGGCAACTTTTTAAAAAAAAATTATTATTTATTTTTATGTGTGTGTGCGTGCGGAGTCCTGTCTGTGCCCCTCAACAATAATATTTAACTATTAATCACAGTTTTGCTAAATAAAAGGATCTGGCTTGCATCAGTCACATGATCACATTTAACCAATGATCGCCCTTGACGGCAGAACGCGCTGGTTACGAGCCGGGAACGAGCTCACAAAGAGCACGCGCATTTGTTGCGGTCCGGAGCTGTAGGAGAAACAAGAGTTAACTCAGAGACACAGACTGATGCGACAAACCCAGTAAGTAGCTGTACAGCGTACACTGTAGTGTATAGCACACAGGAGTATTAGCTTATTACGTACACGTTGGTAAGTTGTCTTGTGACAATTTGACGAACTGAAACAAACGAGCGTGCTGTGTGTGCAACAGCGCGACAAACATTACCTGTCCTTTTATTAACTGCACATGTAGTGCTGGTCATAGCTGCTGGCTACCTGTGTAAGGCTGTCATGGGTCTGTAGCTCTGTCACCGTTTTAGGGAACATATTTAGTTTTAAAGTATTTAGAACATAGTTTTAAAGTAAGTTTCCGGGCTTTTCCTGCCTTTCTGGAGGGATTATATTTCACTAAAAAACGATCTAATATGCATGTCCACATAATAATTATTATAATTATAATATATTAAAAAAACACACGCTGTATTTTAAAGAACATACTTTAAGAAGCAGATTATATTAGATTTATATTTTAAATAAGACAAAATTTGGATTTTACAGCAGTAACATTATTGTATCTCTACAGTTTAAAAATGTAATAAGCTTTGCCCCTGCACAGAGTGGATAGTGAAACAAATGCAATCATCATAAATACATTATTTCATATTTATTACTTCCCCCTCCTCATTGCTTTATTATTGTAGCTCTAGTAATAAATAATAATGTAAGGATTCTGGATCAGCACCATGATGCCCATAGTATATACAGTATTCTGAAGAAGGTCTAAAACGTCACTGTGTGTGCATGTGTGTGTTTTATGTATATGGATTTTTTTTTTTAATTATTACTCATGATATAACATTGTCTAGACATGCCTGGTAAGGACATGAGGAGGAAACAGCAGGAGCTGTGTGAGGCTACTAAAGGCAGTGCTATAACATTTTTCTGTCATCATTTTATTATAGATTAAGTGCTGGAGTTGTTAGGTGTGGATAATTAGATTATAGTTTATTGCAATAGCAAGTTGTGCCTTGTTCTCACATAGACAGCAAGTGGAGAGTGATGTATGAAATGATGGGATGGAAGGAAGAAGAGAAGCAAAGAGTGATTCACAGGCAGAGCCTAATTTCTTTCTCACAGTTTTTTGTTGCCTTATGGTTCCAAGCGCTGTCACCAATCTTTGCATTTTGTTATTATCTCATGACACTTGTTTAATCAGCTACCATCTCTCCTATGGACTTTTTAATGTCTAGAGTCTCAGATAAACACAGCCCTGCCCTTCCCATATTAGATTCTTGATGAATGTGTGTTGTTGTTATTCAGCCTGGTTCAATGTGCCCCTTTTTAACTTTGAGCACCCGCCCCTTTAAACTTCTCTGCACGGCCCTGATATAACTAGTAGGGGTGCAACGATATTCGTATCGATATTGAACTGTTCGATACAGTGTTTTTGGTTCGGTACGCATATGTATGAACAATACAAAATTTGTAATTTATTTTATCAACTTTCCTTCTGACGATGCTGTCTGTGTTGAGCGCTCAGTGAATCTGCGTTCGACAGCATCATCAGAAGGAAGAGCACAGGGCAAGCTAGCGAGACAGAAGTTAAGCTCTCCTTGCAACATGGCAAATTGAACCTCCCCCACCCTCATTCAGATCTGGCGTTTGGAATTATTTTGGTTTTCATATGACGTATGACCCTGAAGGTAAGCACGTCATTGACTAAAGTAAAACAGTATGTTGGATGTGCCACGCAATGCTTAATTACATGGGTGGGAACTAGTGTGTTAGCGCAGTTAGCTCGTTAACGTGTTGGCCGTCTAGCCCCATGCACGGCGATCAGGGGTAGCTCGTTAACGGAGATTTGCCGTGTTGTGGCGTTAAGGTCATTTCAACGAGATTAACCTGAAAGCACTAGTGGGAACACAACGAATATGACTGCACATTTACGCCGACATCATCCTAGTGCACAGACAAGTGGAAGCAGACAAAAACAACAAGCATGCATACTACAAACTTTACCCGAGTCATTTAGACAGCCGTTAGCACATGATTCTCCTCATGGGGACCTGATATATTTAATATGCTGCTGAGAATATAGCCCAGAAGAAGCATATAGTATAGCTTTTATTTTGGAAAGAGACATTTCTCTGTAATAAACTCTCTTTTCCAAAGATGAGTTATTCCTCAATCAGATACAGGGCTCGCAATATCGCTAGCCCGACATCCCGGGGCTAGCGATTTTTCCAGTCGGGCTACCAAAATCTATCTCTGCCCTGCCCGTCGGGCTATTGTAGGAAGGAAAAATATATGTCAATGCTTTTGCATTCTTTCGGAAATGTAGCTGGGTAATTATGTCATTGGCATCGGTGAGCCACTGTCAATATGTGACATATTGAAATCGCATTTGAATTTGCGCTTGTTTTTTGCTTTCATTTTGCAATCGCACGAACTGTGTATAGAGAGCGACAGCACTGATTGGTGAGTGATGATAATTTGCGCACCAATTCCTCTGACATCGTCTTATCAATCCTTAGCTTACTATGCAAACAAGACAAGTGAAATCTCCTGCAGTGAGCTTAAACATGTGAGAGGTTGATCGCGCAGAGAATCGCTGAGCGTTATGTGAGTGCGTGTGTAAAAGCAGCAGGATATATATTTTAGTTTTGCTGAGCCAAATAAGACAGGTCAGGGTGAAGAAGTGACAGCCAAAGAAAAGCTTACCACAAAACGGAAAAGTAATGACAAATCAGACTATAAGGCAAAAAGAAAGTGCAGCTTTATGGTTTCATGGACAAAATAATTTCTGTGGCTGCGATATGATGAGCTAAATAACCAGGGGTGCACATAAGTGGTCCGCAGGTGCACATTCGCTGTCAAAAATAAAAAACGCGCACAAGGGTTAGGGTTAAATTTAAAAACTGTACTTTTCAGTTAAAATATATATTTATAATTTTAATAAATGACAAATTAAAAAGGCATGAACATTTTTTTTTGTATCGAAAAAATATCGAACCGCGACACCAAAGTATCGAACCGAACCGAACCGTGAATTTTGTGTATCGTTGCACCCCTAGTAACTAGATTCCTTTGAAAGAGCAACCATGGACGACAAAGCTGGGCGGAGTCTGCTCTAAGACACCAAATGAGCAAATGTTTGCTGACCTGTATCAGTGATCACCTTTTTGTTGGCCTGGTCCCCCAGTCCTCCCACTCCCCCCGGTCCTCGGTGGATGCTGTCACTTCCTCTGACACTGGCTCACCATTTATGTTGTGTCAAAAATCAAACGTGAAGATCTAATTTACTCTAAACTCTCTGACTGTTACTAATATAGTCATAAAATATGCAACAACCACTGGAGATGAAGCTTCAACTTGCAGAAAATAGTTTATTAAAATCAGTTTGAATAAACCCAAGGCTCAGAGCAAAAGAGACAAAAGCGCCCCCAAGTGGTCAGACTGTAGACGAACAGAATAAACCCTATCAAAGACAAACACGCTGGAAGCATCTTTTCTAACACTCCAGTATTTATTAGCATTTATTATAAATTTATTGTGACTTTGAAGACGTTCAGTGTTTCCTTTGGTATAACGGAGGTCTGACTACAGTCCAGTAAACACACTGATTAGGATTATAGATTAAACTGCAGTAATACTTTCACAGTGTGCAGTGATGCACAGGTCCGAGTGGTTTTACACTGAAATTCTCAACAACAGGAAACTATAAGAATTTGTTACTCTAATAATAAACATAGAAGAAGAAAAACATTTTTCATTTAGAGTTGATGAATATAAATGAATTTGAACTTTACAAACCAATCAAAGACAAACTGATCCATGTGAGTTTATAACAATATTCAAAGGCTGCTGCTGGACACAGACAGGTAACATCATTTTGACTTGCTGTCACCTGGATCTGGAGTCATAAACACTGAAGCGCTGAACATTAATACAAGTCTGTTTCTGCCAACTAGTGATAAACCTGCAGACTAATGGCTCAGAAAGCTAAAACGAGCCAATCATTTCTGTGTTTAGTTCCCCTGAAATCAGATGTGATATCAGCAGCTCTGAGTTCATTCATCATTATTGTCCAGTGATGACATTTCTGCTCCGTTTGGTGACAGTCAGCAGATTTTTCCTGAGTGTGGACGTGAACAGTCGTACCTGACAGCAGCAGGTAGCAAACAGAGATCGTCTTTCCAGCTGGAACTCTTCACTGAGCTGAGCTCATTCAAAATGTCCTGGAGTCAGATTCAGGACAGGAAACAGTTCAAATGTGCGTCTTCACTCTGACTCTGGATCAGATCTCAGTGACAGACTGTGGACATTATGGAAGCCTAAATGTGACACCATCTTCCTCCTTCACTGCAGATTAAATCCAAACAAAGATTCTCATTAAAAGTCTGCAGGTCTGAGAGAGACTGAATCGTTGTGTCATGTCAAACACAGTAAGAGGAGCTGAAGCACAGATGTGAAGAGCAGATGTTCATCAGATTATGACCTCACTCTGTTTTGTCTTCATATACATTCAGTCTGTGTTTATAATGCAGATTTTCTGCTTTTATAATAACACATTTTATATTTTCTGTGATCACAGACTGACTCGGTGTGGACTCTCAGGGACTCACTGTGAAGTTGTGGCCTCAGCCCTGAAGTCCATCCCCTCCCATCTGACAGAGCTGGAGATGAGTAACAACAAGCTGCAGGATTCAGCAGTGAAGCTTCTGTGTGCTGGACTGGAGAGTCCAAACTGTCGACTGGAGACTCTGAGGTGAGTTCACTGACTGCAGCTGTTGTTGTTTTTCTATATTTCTGATCTTTGATATTTGAAACGTTCTTTAGTTCCTAAATGTTCAGGATGTGTCTGAAGACAAATGTGAAGACGTTTGAGTGCTTTCAGAAATGTTGTGTCTTTCCAAACGACTGAACAACAGTTTTCCTCTTGGCTCCAAATAGAAGTGACAGACTTGAGCAGGGTTCATTTAAAGGCTGACAGAAGTGGAGTGGTGACGGGGAGATGTTTGACAGGACAGCTTTTCAGCCTCCACAGGTTCATGTTGTGCTCCATCAGTCAGTGAAGATGAAGTCAGTACTGGTGAGGCTGTAGAGTGTGTGAGGGATGTGAATGAGGCTGTTGGAGAGCTGATGATAGCAGATAAAAACAGGCTGCAGAGACTTTGAGCTTTTGTGGAAACAGACAGAGAAAAGAAAGATATGAATGTCAAAGCTAATAAAGGTGAAGTTAGGAGCTGTGATGATGTTCATGTATCAGAAGCTGATCTGGCTGCTACAGAGACGACCCACACAGCTGCTGTGGTGAGGTTTGTGTTAAAGCAGAGGAACACAGGCCCAAACATGACAGCAAAGCAGGTTTCAGGCTCTGTGAGAGGATTTCAAACAGAAGCTGGAGAAGAGAAAGGACTACAGAAAGAAGGCAGCTGAGACCAGTCCAAGTGTTTCCATGGAGCCCAGTCTAACATTCATTTATACACTAACGTACAGAAGTGAACGGGAAAATGAATCCATAGTTTCAAATGTAGAAATAGTTCTCAGTTCATTTACAGAGTTTAATACATTTCATGAGGAAATGTTCAAAACAGCAGCTGAGAAGAAATCTTCTTCACAAAGTTGGATCCAATTCCAATAGTTTGTGATGCACTTTAACGCAGCGTGAGCAGTTCACTGCCTAACCCCACAGAGACTGTCAGTCTGGACTTTTCTTTATTTCTATTGGCTGTCAGTGAGATTTCAGAGCAATCAGAGACTGTGGGTCTGTGTATGAAGTATAATTCATGTGCAGTTGTTGAAGTTGTAGAATGAGAAATGGCAGTTTGGGGTATTTCCTGCTTTCATTGTCCTGCTTGTGCTGATGAAAATGTTTATTGACGTGTGAATTCATTCTTCAACGCTCGATTCTGCCTGAACAATGTGAAAACTTTGCTTTGTGTAACACAATTCAAAGCACTGAAGCATCGACTTATTTCATTATCCAACAATGAAAACAGGAAACACAGACAGCTGGCCTTCAAAGTAAAAGCTGCTCCTTTTGAAACATGTTGGTGGTAAAATGTTAGAAGAGCTGAAGCACATAAATGATCTACGTGCCAAAATATTAAACACAGTTGATATATTTGTGTGAGTGTTGTGATTCAGGTGTAGATGTAATAATGTACATATAGCAGAGTTTCCTCTTCTAGATCAGCTGATCAGAGTCAGGCCAATCAGCTCTGAGCATGCTCAGTCTGAGTTATGGAGCCACATACTATGATTCACCATGGCAACGGCATGAGCAGAGGCTCCGTGTGAATCCAGAGGAGCAGAAACATGAATGATGACAGTAGATGTTTGTGTGAAAGTGCTGGAAGCAAATGAGTGTGTGATGTTCTTTCAGTGTTGCACTTTGTAGACGCTCCCTGAGCACTGGTCTCACAGCCAGCTGCACATAGAGACCAGTGTTGTTAGTCCAGGTCAGAAGATGACTTGTTGGAATGAAAATGAGCTTGTAGTTTGTCTGCTTTAATAATGTGACTGGAAAAAGGTGTTGGACTTCAAATATGTCCATTTCTTTCACACTTCACCTTTAAAAGTGAAGCCATGTGGTTCCTGGAAGGAAAAACACGACTTTTTCAAGTCTTTGTCCTGTTTTTATGAGAAATGTACGACTTTAATGTGAAACATTCAGAGTTTTTTCTCTTGTTGTGTTTGTTTGAAGCTGCTTCCTGTTGGCTTCAGCTGTTTGGAGTTTCCATTTTCTAAACTTCTACATTCTGAACCTTCTTCAGCTCTGAACAGATGATGAAACACTGAATGATTTCAAGCACTTTGTCTAATAAACTTACATCTTTCATTCTTTATACAGATTGGAGAGCTGTGGTTTGTCAGAGATCAGCTGTGATTATCTGGCAGCAGCACTGAAGTCCAACCCCTCCCATCTGAGAGAGCTGGAGCTGAGCTGGAACAACCTGCAGGATCCAGGAGTGAAGCATCTGTGTGGTTTCCTGGAGAGTCCAGGATGTAAACTTGAAACTCTGAGGTCAGTCAGCATGTTTTAGTTGTGCTGAGATGAATATGATGTGAAAGTTGTGCTGACACTAAACTGCAGACATCAGGCTGATATTATACTGATCCACACTGAGGATCTTCATGGTAAAGTCTGTTTTCTTCTTCTCTGGTTTAGTCCATTGACTGCAGCAGAACAATGTTCACATTTCAAACAGTGATACTCAACGTATGGCCCGCGGCCCACACGCGGCCTGCCCACCTTTCCTGATTCAGAGAGAGGGGACCCTGATTAACTGTGTAGCTTCTTCCTCACAGTTCTAAGTATCAGACACAACAATGAATAATCCACAGCTGACTGTCTTTAGCAGGTCAAAGGTCACGGCACACAGCAGACAGTCAGAAATATTCTAACTCTGATCATTTATCAGTTGTGACACTGTGAGACTTGATCAGAGGTGTGATCATCACAGCAGAGGCCTTTGTGTCAAAGTCACTGAGGATCAAACAGAAACACATGAAGCAGATTTTCCTCTTCTGGCTTTTTATAGCAGATAACCTTCAAAATATTCTGCAGTCGATCAAAAACTGAAGCAAACCATGAAGCAACATGTGAACATGAGCTGATGCTGCTGAAGTGAAGCAAAGTTACAGAGGTTTGATTACAGACACAGCTGAGAGTTTGTAATCTGTCATCATTTTAAAAAGTTTCCATGGAACAGCAGAAATGAGGCTTTACTGTCAGAGGCCGACAGCACTGAACACAACAGCAGACTGGTGGCTAATAAACAGTGAATGATGCAGAAACAGATGTTTGAAGCTGTTCTTGGAGTACACTGAGAGAGAGAGAGCTGTGCAGGCAGGAACAGCCAAAGTCAGAGAGAATTCATGAGCATATTTATCAAACGTGAAGCAGAGTTTGGATCTTCTTTTGCTGCTGCTTCACTCAGTTTTGGTTGGAGACAGATGAAACCTGCAGCTTCAGGATCTGTGAGCTGTCCACTTTCAGCCCCGACGGCGTGTCCGTGTACGTGCCGTCGAGTGAACGATCCACGCTCTGTGTTTCCATCTTTGTGTGTTTAGCTGCTCTCATTTACTGTTTTATCTGTTTGCTGCTTGTTGAAATAGTTTGTGAGCTTTAACCTGAGATTCTGGCAAAATACATTTATATTAAACATCGATTCAGGATTGAATGAATCAACATCGTTTTATTCAAATTAAAACCATTTAAATGGGAACATGAATTTTTTACAGCCGCCTCTAATGCTGGGTAATGTCAGCTGGTCCATGTGCAGCTGGCTGTGAGGCTCAGGGAGCGTCTACAAAGTGCAACACTGAAAGAACATCATCCATAAATATTGAGTAAGAACTGGACTCTCATACAGCGAGACTCAAATGCCTTTAAACATCAGCTTATCCTGCTGATCCAAGTCCAACACTGAGTTTGTAAAAACATGTTTGTCAATCATTTTGTTTGGTTTCTGAGGAAAAAGATTCAATAACTTGCTGCTAATACACAACATTTCATCATATTTCCTCATAACCCTCTTTTGTCTGACCATTTGATCCCATTTGAATTTGCAATAAAGGATCCACAGAGTTTGGTGACAATAATGACAGTAGATGTTTGTGTGAAAGTGCTGGAAGCAAATGAGTGTGTGATGTTCTTTCAGTGTTGCACTTTGTAGACGCTCCCTGAGCACTGGTCTCACAGCCAGCTGCACATAGAGACCAGTGTTGTTAGTCCAGGTCAGAAGATGACTTGTTGGAATGAAAATGAGCTTGTAGTTTGTCTGCTTTAATAATGTGACTGGAAAAAGGTGTTGGACTTCAAATATGTCCATTTCTGTCACACTTCACCTTTAAAAGTGAAGCCATGTGGTTCCTGGAAGGAAAAACACGACTTTTTCAAGTCTTTGTCCTGTTTTTATGAGAAATGTACGACTTTAATGTGAAACATTCAGAGTTTTTTCTCTTGTTGTGTTTGTTTGAAGCTGCTTCCTGTTGGCTTCAGCTGTTTGGAGTTTCCATTTTCTAAACTTCTACATTCTGAACCTTCTTCAGCTCTGAACAGATGATGAAACACTGAATGATTTCAAGCACTTTGTCTAATAAACTTACATCTTTCATTCTTTATACAGATTGAGTTTCTGTGGTTTGTCAGAGATCAGCTGTGATTATCTGGCAGCAGCACTGAAGTCCAACCCCTCCCATCTGAGAGAGCTGGACCTGAGCTCCAACAACAAGCTGCAGGATCCAGGAGTGAAGCATCTGTGTGGTTTCCTGGAGAGTCCAGGATGTAAACTTGAAACTCTGGGGTCAGTCAGCATGTTTTAGTTGTGCTGAGATGAATATGATGTGAAAGTTGTGCTGACACTAAACTGCAGACATCAGGCTGATATTATACTGATCCACACTGAGGATCTTCATGGTAAAGTCTGTTTTCTTCTTCTCTGGTTTAGTCCATTGACTGCAGCAGAACAATGTTCACATTTCAAACAGTGATACTCAACGTATGGCCCGCGGCCCACACGCGGCCTGCCCACCTTTCCTGATTCAGAGAGAGGGGACCCTGATTACCTGTGTAGCTTCTTCCTCACAGTTCTAAGTATCAGACACAACAATGAATAATCCACAGCTGACTGTCTTTAGCAGGTCAAAGGTCACAGCACACAGCACTCTGTGAAACAGTTTGGAGCAGGAATTCTTGCACATTTACAAACTGACACTGCTGCACGGCATGCTGGGTAATGCTAGCTGCTCAGGTATGGGCGTGCTAACGGCTGTGAGGCTCTGTGGCTGCAGAACACTGAAGAAGAGAAAAGAGAGTTGGAGGATGAAGAAAAGAGGCGGAGATGAAGCAGAAGTTTAGCTCCAGAGAGGAAATGTTTCTGTGTGGGTGGGTGATAGGTTTGTAGCTTGAACCTATTCGCTGGAACGTTGAAGACAATATAATTACACAGCAAGCAAGACACGAAGTAGGCAAAGTTCTTCTTGTTACTCATTCAATTCAATTCAATTTTATTTATATAGCGCCAAATCACAACAAAAGTCGCCTCAAGGCGCTTCATAGATACAGAGAAAAGCCCAACAATCATATGACCCTCTATGAGCAAGCACTTTGGCGACAGTGGGAAGGAAAAACTCCCTTTTTACAGGAAGAAACCTCCGGCAGAACCAGGCTCAGGGAGGGGCGGCCATCTGCTGGTTGGGGTGAGAGAAGGAAGACAGGATGAAGACATGCTGTGGAAGAGAGACAGAGGTTAATAACAGATATGATTTAATGCAGAGAGGTCTATTAATACATAGTGAGTGAGAAAGGTGACTGGAAAGGAAAAACTCAATGCATCATGGGAATCCCCGGCAGCCTACGTCTATTGCAGCATAACTAAGGGAGTATTCAGGGTCACCTGGTCCAGCCCTAACTATATGCTTTAGCAAAAAGGAAAGTTTGAAGCCTAATCTTAAAAGTAGAGATAGTGTCTGTCTCCCGAATCCGAACTGGAAGCTGGTTCCACAGAAGAGGGGCCTGAAAACTGAAGGCTCTGCCTCCCATTCTACTTTTAAATACTCTAGGAACAACAAGTAGGCCTGCAGAGCGAGAGCGAAGTGCTCTAATAGGGTGATATGGTACTACAAGGTCATTAAGATAAGATGGGGCCTGATTATTTAAGACCTTGTATGTGAGGAGCAGGATTTTGAATTCAATTCTGGATTTAACAGGAAGCCAATGAAGGGAAGCCAAAACAGGAGAAATCTGCTCTCTCTTTCTAGTCCCTGTCAGGACTCTTGCTGCAGCATTTTGGATTAGCTGAAGGTTTTCAGGGAGTTTTTTGGACATCCTGATAATAATGAATTACAGTCGTCCAGCCTGGAAGTAATAAATGCATGAACTAGTTTTTCAGCGTCACTCTGAGACAGGATATTTCTAATTTTAGAGATGTTGCACAAATGGAAGAAAGCAGTCTTACATATTTGTTTAATATGTGCGTTGAAGGACATGTCCTGGTCAAAAATGACTCCAAGGTTCCTCACAGTGTTACTGGAGGCCAAGGGAATGCCATCCAGAGTAAGAATCTGCTTAGATACCATATTTCTAAGCTTTTCAGGGCCGAGTACAATAACCTCAGTTTGATCTGTATTAAGAAGCAGAAAGTTATGCATGAGGGAGACCTGCCTGGAGCCAAGTGTCGTTCCCCATAGCACTCCTTTTATTGTGGTTACATGAATATGCATAGGGTCATTAACATATGACGTCTACATAGGTATACATGTGAACAAAGAATACTGTGTGTGTGTGTGGGGGGGGGGTCAGAGTGTGACCCCATAAATGACTTCCCTAAACCTGCTGGTCTGGAAGTCCAACAGTTCATCTAAACAAAAGGCACTTAGCATAAAACAGATACAGCCACGTTTATCCTGCCATAAAACAATAAAACAAGGTACGACCTCTTCCCATGCTCCCAGGATGTAGGTGTGCATTCCAGTGTGGAATACACACCAAGCCTTTGCAGCCTGCTAAAGATCACACATCCTATCAGTACACAATTGATTATACACCTCTAAGCATCAGAATCAGAATCAGAATCAGAAAGGGTTTCATTGCCAAATGTTGAGCAGCTTTACAACATTAGGAAATTGCTGCGGTGCTTCAGTGCAAACATACTGTCATAAAAATATAAAAATAAGAATAAGAATTAAAAGTGCTAAGTAGATAGATATATACATGATATATACATGAGTGCAGGTGGTGATCAGTGCCAAACATGGAATGATGCAGTGAACACAGCGTAGGGTGTTAGTGGTGGGAACAGTCATACGGTTATTGTTCATGTGTCCGACAGCAGAGGGGAAGAAACTGTTCTTATGGCGAGAGGTTCTGGTGCGAATGGACTGGAGCCTCCTGCCTGAGGGGAGCAGGTCAAACAGACTGTGTCCAGGGTGAGAAGGGTCAGCTGAGATCCGAGCTGCACGCCCCAGTGTCCTGGAGGTGTATAGGTCCTGCAGAGATGGGAGTCTGCAGCCAATCACCTTCTCAGCAGAGCGCACAACACGCTGCAGTCTCTGTTTGTCCCTGACAGTGGCTCCAGCATACCACACGGTGATGGAGGAGGTGAGGATGGACTCGATGATTGCAGTGTAGAATTGCATCATCGTCCGTGTTGGCAGGTTGAATTTCTTCAGCTGCCTCAGGAAGTACATCCTCTGCTGGGCTTTCTTAATGACGGAGGTGATGGTGGGCTCCCACTTCAGGTCCTGGGTGATGGTGCTACCCAGGAAGCGGAATGAGTCCACAGAGGTGATGGGGGTGTCAGACAGGATGATGGGGGGGAGTGGAGCTGTGTGCTTCCTGAAGTCCACAATAATCTCCACTGTCTTCTGGGCATTCAGCACCAGGTTGTTGTGGCTGCACCAGGACACCAGACGTTCAACCTCCCTCCTGTAGGCAGACTCATATATGGTTAAACATTTCTAAGCATAAATGACAATCAACAATACAAAACCTAACAGCGGGGCTCAGGCAGCTCCGCCCACACAGTGACAGTGAAGCAGGTGAAGAGTAATAAATGAAGACAGCAGACAGGATTTGATAAGCTGATGTACAAACATGTAGAAATGGGTCCATACAGACTGAAGCGTGTCTCCTTTGCATCTTCCATATTTGATACTGAGAGTTTCCAGAAGAGCAAACATCAAACACGCCTCCAAACATGTGACGAGTCAGACTGACATCATTTCTACAGAGAACAGTGTGAGCTCTCAGCAGCTCACTTCAATAAGAAGGACAAAGTGCAGCAGGAATGACTAAACCCACTAACAGTCTGATATCCCCGTGTTCCTGTTGTTCTACAGCATCATCATTAATGCTGCTCCACCACCATCACTGCAGCTGACCAATCAGCTTCTGTCACGTCATGTGACGCTCTGTGACTCAGACTGGAGAAATGCTAAATGGCTAACCTGAAGCTAACCTGAGAAACAGTCAAAGTACTGATGATTCCTACAAAGTGTGTGTGTTCAGTATGAGATGAGTGTGAATGAAACCATGGAGGAGCGGGCCGTGGCTGCTCTCACACACGTTTGCTGCAGGGGCGGAGCTACAGAAATGTTCATGGGGGCAAAATCAAAGCCATTATTGTTGACACATATGCAGCTGTTACATCCTGTAATATGCATTAAATATGGTTCAAATACATTAAATGCATTAAATATACATGTTTCATATAAATAAAGTCTACAACGGTGTTTTCTTCAGCCCACATAAGGAAACAGTTGAGTCAGATAAAGACAGAAGGCCTTTTCCACGTCCCTCTGCTCAGTGTTAAAGTGCTGATGATGTTCAAGCTCAGGCAGCAGGAGGGATTTCTAAGCATCCTTCACTGATCCACAACAAAGGTCCAGAGTTTGATCCGTCCTAGTAGGACAGGAAACATACTGATAAGAGTTTCAAAGTGTCTTTGTAAGCAGACATGATTGAAATGAGCCAGTCTGAGTTTGGTTCCTGCAGTTTGTGCTTCATAAACAGAGCTGAAGCAGAGGCAGCGTGTGCCTGCAGGTGAATGTACACTGCTGTTATAAGAGCTGTGGAAACTCAGGTCAAAAGGACGTAACCATACTGCTGACAGTTCCAGGACATTCACAGAGTTACAGCATCATTTGTGAACATAAAGACAGAAAGCTCATCCAAATGCTGGGATTAAAAGTCTGTCCTGGTGGTGTCCAGTCAAATACGTCTCTGTGAAAGCTTCAGTCCAACAGGCTCCAAAGTCCTTCTGCTCATTTCCTCGCCGGGTTCTTGATGCTCCTGTACCATCTCTCTGTCATCTTCCTCGCTCCCTCTTTGCACTCACAGTCTTTGTGCATCATTAACACTCACATGTGGAAAACCAAAGTTTTACTGGGCAGAAGATGATCATCAGTGACTCTGTCTTTAAAACACTCTTGTTAGAAATGTACGACTTTAATGTGAAACATTCAGAGTTTTTTCTCTTGTTGTGTTTGTTTGAAGCTGCTTCCTGTTGGCTTCAGCTGTTTGGAGTTTCCATTTTCTAAACTTCTACATTCTGAACCTTCTTCAGCTCTGAACAGATGATGAAACACTGAATGATTTCAAGCACTTTGTCTAATAAACTTACATCTTTCATTCTCTATACAGATTGAAGAGCTGTGATTTGTCAGATATTGGCCTTGATTATCTGGCAGCAGCACTGAAGTCCAACCCCTCGTATCCCACAGAGGTGGACCTGAGTGGAACCTACAGCAACCTGAAGGACACAGGAGTGAAGCATCTGTGTGATTTCCTGGAGAGTCCACGATGTCGATTTGAAACTCTGAGGTCAGTCAGCATGTTTTAGTTGTGCTGAGATGAATATGATGTGAAAGTTGTGCTGACACTAAACTGCAGACATCAGGCTGATATTATACTGATCCACACTGAGGATCTTCATGGTAAAGTCTGTTTTCTTCTTCTCTGGTTTAGTCCATTGACTGCAGCAGAACAATGTTCACATTTCAAACAGTGATGCTCAACGTATGGCCCGCGGCCCACACGCGGCCTGCCCACCTTTCCTGATTCAGAGAGAGGGGACCCTGATTAACTGTGTAGCTTCTTCCTCACAGTTCTAAGTATCAGACACACCAATGAATAATCCACAGCTGACTGTCTTTAGCAGGTCAAAGGTCACGGCACACAGCACTCTGTGAAACAGTTTGAAGCAGGAATTCTTGCACATTTACAAACTGACACTGCTGCATGGCATGCTGGGTAATGCTAGCTGCTCAGGTATGGGTGTGGTAACGGCTGTGAGGCTCTGTGGCTGCAGAACACCGAAGAAGAAAAAAGAGAAGTGGAGGATGAAGAAAAGAGGCGGAGATGAAGCAGAAGTTTAGCTCTAGAGAGGAGATGTTTCTGTGTGGGCGGGTGATAGGTTTGTAGCTTGAACCTATTCGCTGGAACGTTGAAGACAATATAATTACACAGCAAGCAAGACACGAAGTAGTACGTGTACGACCGACAAACCTTACTGGACATAAAAGACGGTCTTTCTTATAACTTTCCAGAGTTCAAGTTTTGCAACACGGACGCTCCGTTTGCAGACCCCCCCATTCATCTCACCTGAGACGCCTTTGTTCTCTGGCCCTGGAGGCCGCAAATGCCGACGCAGAGGGAGAAGATCTGGCGTTCTGGTTCGACTGAGACGGCGCACTAACAGACCACCGTTACCCAGTTTATTACTGGCTAATATGCAGTCTCTGGAGAACAAGCTGTGCGAGCTTCGGGCACGGATCTCATTCCAGCGAGAGAAGCGAGACTGCTGCGTGATCTGCCTCACAGAAACCTGGCTATCGGACAAGGTACCGGTGTTCCAGATCTACTGGCGTTTAGATCAACTGGCGTTGGTCGAACAGATGTGTGGCAGTCTTGCGTTTCAGTAGCTGCTACCGACAAACCAGCAAAAAAACGCCAAATGTGTCATCTGTGACACTTGTGAGGTTGTCTCAAACACACTCCGTCAGTCTTGATGCTGTTGAACAACAAAATGTTTAAAAATGTGGCGAGTTTACCTGGTGATATCCTCATGCGCGACGCGATCGCGAAAACAGCAAACAAGTAACACCACGCCGATGTTGTCCACAGGACAGCAAGAGTAAACGATCGGGAGACTCTTGTCGTCGTTATCGTTCCCCTCGCACGGTTTATTTCTCCGAATTCAGCGTTTTTGCTTCACAACTACAGCGTGCTGTTTACTTTGTGCACTAACATGGAGTCGAGTCAACCAGCGCCACCTCTGGCCAAGTGCCACAGCCTACAGCCAGATCAACCTGTGACACATCTGCACCACGTTTGAATTCGTGTCATGCACATTTGTACCTTTCAATTGTGTCTGTTTGTGCGTCATGCAAATAAACCTTTGGAAAGAATGAAATGATATCATGTATTTATTATCAGCCTACATTTGTACAAAATTCCAAATTATATACACAAAGTCATAGAAATCACCACTCCAATTGGTCATCATGATTTTAATATTCTCTTTTTCCATAACAATGAAATACGCCTTGGACAAATATGACACATCAATATTTCATTAGTGTTGTCACATCACATCCTGTAAGCATCGTCTGTCTGTGTCTTTTCCCTGAAAATGAATATTTCCAGCCAATATAGGCAATCCATCAACATGGCTGGAGTTATATACAGTCTGTATAAGTGTGGTTAATCTAATGAACATTTGTAAGGAGACGGCAGTTACTGTGAATTCACAGCAGTTACACAGTGATTAGTAATAAACAGCCAGTGAGAGTGAGTGGATATGACTGTTCCCACCACTAACACATGACCATAGCCCACTACTAGATTAACTTGTGACACATCTGCACCTGCTGCTATGATCACAGTGAGTAGAGGCTGAGTGGCTGCACTTACCCCTGGTACATCCAAATCTGCCCACAAACATGTTGAAAGATGCAATGCCAGCAATGTGGATTGTCAACACTAAAAACAATCGGTAAGCAAAGACAACAGGGATCAATTTTTTCTGTTTATTTAGCACCCACAACATTTGTAGTCGCCTTCTGCACAGGGGAAGTCCACACACACCGTGTGGTACCACTTTCCACAGAAGGTGCAATCTGCAAGATTGAATGAGGTTGTCAGGGTCATTGTCTTACTGTTTATTACTAATCACTGTGTAACTGCTGTACATTCACAGTAACTGCCATCTCCTTATAAATGTTTATTAGATTGACCACACTTATGCAGACTGTATATCACAACCAACTCTAACATGTTTGTTTGCAGAGGGAAGACACAGGCAGACTATGCTAACGACATGTGATGTTACAACACTGGTGAAATATTAGTGTGTTCACGACATTTTTCGTATGGGCAAAAGTATTGATATCAGGATGGTGATTCTTATGTGTATGTCATTTGGCATTTTGTACAAATGTAGGCTGATAATAAATACATGATATCATTTCATTCATTTCAAAGGTTTATTTGCATGACGCACAAACAGACACAATTGAAAGGTACAAATGTGCATGACACTGATTCAAACGTGCTGCAGATGTGTGTCACAGGTTGATCTGGCTGTAGGCTGTGGCACTTGGCCAGAGGTGGCGCTGGTTGACTCGACTCCATGTTAGTGCACAAAGTAAACAGCACGCTGTAGTTGTGAAGCAAAAACGCTGAATTCGGAGAAATAAACCGTGCGAGGGGAACGATAACGACGACAAGAGTCTCCCGATCGTTTACTCTTGCTGTCCTGTGGACAACATCGGCGTGGTGTTACTTGTTTGCTGTTTTCGCGATCGCGTCGCGCATGAGGATATCACCAGGTAAACTCGCCACATTTTTAAACATTTTGTTGTTCAACAGCATCAAGACTGACGGAGTGTGTTTGAGACAACCTCACAAGTGTCACAGATGACACATTTGGCGTTTTTTTGCTGGTTTGTCGGTAGCAGCTCCTGAAACGCAAGACTGCCACACATCTGTTCGACCAACGCCAGTTGATCTAAACGCCAGTAGATCTGGAACACCGGACTCCGCAATACAACTACCGGGGTTCTCTGTGCATCGTGCGGACAGGTCACAGGATCTTACTGGGAAAAGCAGAGGCGGTGGTGTATGTTTCATGATCAACAACAGATGGTGTGATTATGCGAACGTGCACCCGGTCAAATCCTTCTGCTCACCGGATCTGGAGTACCTGATGATTAAGTGCCGGCCATTCTGGCTACCGAGGGAATTTACAGCAGTGATTATTACGGCTGTTTACATTCCCCCACAAGCCGACACTGACCGTGCACTCAGGGAACTGTACAGCGCGATCAGCAGTGAGGAAACCGCACACCCAGAGGCAGCGTTTATCACAGCCGGAGACTTTAATAAGGGAAACCTGAAGAAAGTCTCACCCAAACTCCACCAACACATCCTTTTTAACACACGTGGAAACCGGCTACTTGACCACTGCTACACCTCTTTCCGGGATGCGTACAAAGCCCTCCCCCGCGCCCCATTCGGCCAATCAGATCACCGCTCCATCCTGCTCCTGCCCGCCTACAGGCAGAAGCTGAAACAGGAAGCTCCAACCCGGAGGGCGGTGCACTGTTGGACGGACCAATCGGAGTCTGCGCTGCGGGACTGTTTTGATCACGCGGACTGGGAAATGTTTCACGTGGCTGCTAGAGACATTGATGAGTACACAGACTCAGTCTGTGGATTTATCAGGAAATGCGTGGAAGATGTCGTCCCATCCATAACAGTTAAATCCTTCCCAAATCAAAAACCCTGGATTAACGGAGATGTTCGCGCGGTACTGGCGGAACGGAACACTGCTTTTGCCTCCGCGAACACATCGGACTACAAACACGCACATTACCAACTCCGGAAGACGATCAAAGCAGCCAAACGTGAGTACAGGGACAGGGTGGAGCAACAGTTTGACAACCCTCGGAGTATGTGGCAGGGACTGAACACGATCACAGACTTTAGAGGGAAAACCAGCACACCGCAGACCACGGCCTCTCTGTGTGAGGATCTAAACGTATTCTACGCTAGATTCGACACAGCGAACACCATGAGACCGGACAGTGTGCGCACCGCGGATGACGTCAGTGCGCACGCTGTGTCTGAGGAGGATGTGCGGAAGTGCTTCAGGAAGGTGAACGCACGCAAAGCTACTGGTCCGGACGGGATTCCCGGCCGCGTCCTCAAGTCATGCGCGGCTCAGCTGGCTGGAGTGTTCACGCACATCTTCAACCTTTCCCTCTCTCTGTCTGTAGTCCCAGCCTGCTTCAAAATGGCCACCATCGTCCCTGTACCCAAATCCTCCACCATCTCCTCATTGAACGACTGGCGACCTGTAGCCCTGACCCCCATCGTAAGCAAATGCTTCGAGAAGCTGGTCAGGGACTTCATCTGCTCTGCACTACCCGACTCACTGGACCCTCTACAATTTGCGTACCGCCACAACAGGTCCACTGATGATGCCATAGCCCTGACACTACACACTGCCCTGTCACACCTGGAGAAGAGAGACACGTATGTGAGAATGCTGTTTGTAGATTACAGCTCAGCATTCAATACCATCGTTCCCTCGAAGCTGGACAGGAAACTGCAGGATCTAGGACTGAGCAGCTCCCTCTGCAGCTGGATCCTTAGCTTCCTGTCTGACAGACGCCAAGTGGTCAGACTGGGCAGCATCACCTCATCCCCCATCACACTGAACACTGGTGCACCACAGGGGTGTGTACTGAGCCCTCTCCTGTACTCACTCTACACCTATGACTGCACAGCCACTAACAACTCCAACATCATTGTGAAGTTTGCGGACGACACTACAGTGGTGGGTCTTATCACCAATGGTGATGAGACGGCTTACAGGGAGGAGGTCAGCGCCCTGACCCACTGGTGTCAAGACAACCATCTCACCCTCAACGTCGCAAAGACAAAGGAGTTGATAGTGGACTTCCGGAGGTGCAGAGAAGTACACACCCCCATCAGTGAGCAGCTTCCGGTTCCTTGGTGTACATCTGGCTGAGGATCTTACGTGGTCAGTACACACAAACAAAACAGTGAAGAAGGCGCAGCAGCGCCTCTTCTTTCTCAGGAGACTGAAAAGATTCGGCATGAGCCCCCGCATCCTCAGGACCTTCTATCACTGTGCCATTGAGAGCATCCTCACTGGATGCATCACCACCTGGTACGGCAACAGCACCGCCTACAACTGCAAAGCTCTCCAGCGAGTAGTGCGGTGCTCTGAACGGATAATTGGAGGTGAGCTTCCCTCCCTCCAAGACATCTACAGGAAGCGCTGCCTGAGGAAAGCGGAGAGGATCATCAAGGACTCCAGTCCCCCCAGCCATCAACTGTTCAGACTACTTCCATCAGGAAGGAGGTTCTGCAGCATCCGGTCCCCAACCAGCAGACTGAGAGACAGCTTCTTCCACCAGGCCATCAGACTGCTGGACACTTCATAGACACCTCACCTTCACTACTGGAACTTCAACATTATGCACTACATACTGTACAGTAATGCCACTGTTTTGCACATGTCTCAACTCAGTATATTTTTATATATTTATTGTTTACTCTATTTAATTTGTAAAATATGTGTACACACACACACACACACACACACACACACACACACACACACACACGTAGGAAAATATTTAGTATACACATCCAGAAATGCATACACTATTATATATTGTACATATATTTATTAGTTTCAGATTTAGCCATTCTTGTATTCTGCTTGTTTACGTTATTGTATTTTTGCACACCTCTGTTGCTTGTGAAGCTCGCAAACAAGAATTTCACTCACATGTGCTGTACCAGTGTACCTGCACATGTGATGTGACAATAAAAGTGATTTGATTTGATTTGATTCCTACAAAGTGTGTGTGTTCAGTATGAGATGAGTGTGAACGAAACCATGGAGGAGCGGGCCGTGGCTGCTCTCACACACGTTTGCTGCAGGGGCGGAGCTACAGAAATGTTCATAGGGGGCAAAATCAAAGCCATTGTTGTTGACACATATGCAGCTGTTACATCCTATAATATGCATTAAATATGGTTCAAATACATTAAATGCATTAAATATACATGTTTCATATAAATATAGTCTACAACGGTGTTTTCTTCAGCCCACATAAGGAAACAGTTGAGTCAGATAAAGACAGAAGGCCTTTTCCACGTCCCTCTGCTCAGTGTTAAAGTGCTGATGATGTTCAAGCTCAGGCAGCAGGAGGGATTTCTAAGCATCCTTCACTGATCCACAACAAAGGTCCAGAGTTTGATCCGTCCTAGTAGGACAGGAAACATACTGATAAGAGTTTCAAAGTGTCTTTGTAAGCAGACATGATTGAAATGAGCCAGTCTGAGTTTGGTTCCTGCAGTTTGTGCTTCATAAACAGAGCTGAAGCAGAGGCAGCGTGTGCCTGCAGGTGAATGTACACTGCTGTTATAAGAGCTGTGGAAACTCAGGTCAAAAGGACGTAACCACACTGCTGACAGTTCCAGGACAGTCACAGAGTTACAGCATCATTTGTGAACATAAAGACAGAAAGCTCATCCAAATCCTGGGATTAAAAGTCTGTCCTGGTGGTGTCCAGTCAAACACGTCTCTGTGAAAGCTTCAATCCAACAGGCTCCAAAGTCCTTCTGCTCATTTCCTCGCCGGGTTCTTGATGCTCCTGTACCATCTCTCTGTCATCCTCCTCGCTCCCTCTTTGCACTCACAGTCTTTGTGCATCATTAACACTCACATGTGGAAAACCAAAGTTTTTTCTCTTGTTGTGTTTGTTTGAAGCTGCTTCCTGTTGGCTTCAGCTGTTTGGAGTTTCCATTTTCTAAACTTCTACATTCTGAACCTTCTTCAGCTCTGAACAGATGATGAAACACTGAATGATTTCAAGCACTTTGTCTAATAAACTTACATCTTTCATTCTTTATACAGATTGAAGAGCTGTGATTTGTCAGATATTGGCCTTGATTATCTGGCAGCAGCACTGAAGTCCAACCCCTCGTATCCCACAGAGGTGGACTTGAGTGGAACCTACAGCAACCTGAAGGATTCAGGAGTGAAGCATCTGTGTGGTTTCCTGGAGAATCCACGATGTCGATTTGAAACTCTGAGGTCAGTCAGCATGTTTTAGTTGTGCTGAGATGAATATGATGTGAAAGTTGTGCTGACACTAAACTGCAGACATCAGGCTGATATTATACTGATCCACACTGAGGATCTTCATGGTAAAGTCTGTTTTCTTCTTCTCTGGTTTAGTCCATTGACTGCAGCAGAACAATGTTCACATTTCAAACAGTGATACTCAACGTATGGCCCGCGGCCCACACGCGGCCTGCCCACCTTTCCTGATTCAGAGAGAGGGGACCCTGATTACCTGTGTAGCTTCTTCCTCACAGTTCTAAGTATCAGACACAACAATGAATAATCCACAGCTGACTGTCTTTAGCAGGTCAAAGGTCACAGCACACAGCACTCTGTGAAACAGTTTGGAGCAGGAATTCTTGCACATTTACAAACTGACACTGCTGCACGGCATGCTGGGTAATGCTAGCTGCTCAGGTATGGGCGTGCTAACGGCTGTGAGGCTCTGTGGCTGCAGAACACTGAAGAAGAGAAAAGAGAGTTGGAGGATGAAGAAAAGAGGCGGAGATGAAGCAGAAGTTTAGCTCCAGAGAGGAAATGTTTCTGTGTGGGTGGGTGATAGGTTTGTAGCTTGAACCTATTCGCTGGAACGTTGAAGACAATATAATTACACAGCAAGCAAGACACGAAGTAGGCAAAGTTCTTCTTGTTACTCATTCAATTCAATTCAATTTTATTTATATAGCGCCAAATCACAACAAAAGTCGTCTCAAGGCGCTTCATAGATACAGAGAAAAACCCAACAATCATATGACCCTCTATGAGCAAGCACTTTGGCGACAGTGGGAAGGAAAAACTCCCTTTTTACAGGAAGAAACCTCCGGCAGAACCAGGCTCAGGGAGGGGCGGCCATCTGCTGGTTGGGGTGAGAGAAGGAAGACAGGATGAAGACATGCTGTGGAAGAGAGACAGAGGTTAATAACAGATATGATTTAATGCAGAGAGGTCTATTAATACATAGTGAGTGAGAAAGGTGACTGGAAAGGAAAAACTCAATGCATCATGGGAATCCCCCGGCAGCCTACGTCTATTGCAGCATAACTAAGGGAGGATCCAGGGTCACCTGGTCCAGCCCTAACTATATGCTTTAGCAAAAAGGAAAGTTTGAAGCCTAATCTTAAAAGTAGAGATAGTGTCTGTCTCCCGAATCCAAACTGGAAGCTGGTTCCACAGAAGAGGGGCCTGAAAACTGAAGGCTCTGCCTCCCATTCTACTTTTAAATACTCTAGGAACAACAAGTAGGCCTGCAGAGCGAGAGCGAAGTGCTCTAATAGGGTGATATGGTACTACAAGGTCATTAAGATAAGATGGGGCCTGATTATTTAAGACCTTGTATGTGAGGAGCAGGATTTTGAATTCAATTCTGGATTTAACAGGAAGCCAATGAAGGGAAGCCAAAACAGGAGAAATATGCTCTCTCTTTCTAGTCCCTGTCAGGACTCTTGCTGCAGCATTTTGGATTAGCTGAAGGCTTTTCAGGGAGTTTTTTGGACATCCTGATAATAATGAATTACAGTCGTCCAGCCTGGAAGTAATAAATGCATGAACTAGTTTTTCAGCGTCACTCTGAGATAGGATATTTCTAATTTTAGAGATGTTGCACAAATGGAAGAAAGCAGTCTTACATATTTGTTTAATATGTGCGTTGAAGGACATGTCCTGGTCAAAAATGACTCCAAGGTTCCTCACAGCGTTACTGGAGGCCAAGGTATTGCCATCCAGAGTAAGAATCTGCTTAGATACCATATTTCTAAGCTTTTCAGGGCCGAGTACAATAACCTCAGTTTGATCTGAATTAAGAAGCAGAAAGTTATGCATGAGGGAGACCTGCCTGGAGCAAAGTGTCGTTCCCCATAGCACTCCTTTTATTGTGGTTACATGAATATGCATAGGGTCATTAACATATGACGTCTACATAGGTATACATGTGAACAAAGAATACTGTGTGTGTGTGTGGGGGGGGGGTCAGAGTGTGACCCCATAAATGACTTCCCTAAACCTGCTGGTCTGGAAGTCCAACAGTTCATCTAAACAAAAGGCACTTAGCATAAAACAGATACAGCCACGTTTATCCTGCCATAAAACAATAAAACAAGGTACGACCTCTTCCCATGCTCCCAGGATGTAGGCGTGCATTCCAGTGTGGAATACACACCAAGCCTTTGCAGCCTGCTAAAGATCACACATCCTATCAGTACACAATTGATTATACACCTCTAAGAATATATGGTTAAATATTTCTAAGCATAAATGACAATCAACAATACAAAACCTAACAGCGGGGCTCAGGCAGCTCCGCCCACACAGTGACAGTGAAGCAGGTGAAGAGCAATAAATGAAGCTGCTTCCTGTTGGCTTCAGCTGTTTGGAGTTTCTAAACTTCTACATTCTGAACCTTCTTCAGCTCTGAACAGATGATGAAACACTGAATGATTTCAAGCACTTTGTCTAATAAACTTACATCTTTCATTCTCTATACAGATTGGAGCGCTGTGATTTGTCAGAGATCAGCTGTGATTATCTGGAAGCAGTGCTGAAGCTCAACCCTTCGTATCCCAGAGAGGTGGAGCTGAGCTACCAGAAGCTGCAGGATTCAGGAGTGAAGCAGCTGTGTGTTCTTCTGGAGAATCCACAACATCAAATTGAAACTCTGAGGTCAGTCTCCACGTTTTAGTTGTGCTGACACTGTCGATCTGTGGAACTAAAACCTTTATACAGGAAGTCTGGTTCAGCTCTTTGTAGACCTTCTAATCTCTGATGCTCTGAGTCTTACTCAGTAGATGATGCAGAGTTGTGAAGCCGATGTGGGTGAGGACACTCGCCCAGCTCTAACTACTTTGACGTCCAGGCGGCTTCCCTGCTTGTCCTGATACAAACAAACCTGAGTAACCTTGCAGGTCAGATCTCATCAGTCACACCTGTTATGGCAGCTCTCCTCTAGATTGTAGTTCTTGTTAACCTGGGATGGTTTTAGAAGCCTGGACCACAGACTGCAAGGGAAGATATTACTGGGAAAGGCCAAAGCAACCTATTAGACCCATTAAACACTAACATAGATGAATACTCAGATTTAAACCTTTATTGTTTCACAAAGGGTTAAAAAGGGAACGTCCGGGACTTCCGGTGTGGCGGTAGAGCAGTATGGTCGCATAAGTACAGAGCTCCCGTAAGCCAAGTGGATAAACTCCGCTAAAACACGAATTGAAGCGTGAGACAGAACAACTTTGGAAGATGAGCGGAGGGACAACAAAAGCAAAGAATAAAAAAACTACGGACACCCAAGGTAAAGACATAAAACATCCGAACAACGAGGACAAGCTAGCACCTGAAGCTAATATGGCCGCGCTTCAAAACGGACTGGATTGTATTAGCAAACAAATTCAATCACTCCAAAATGAATTGAAATCAGACTTCACGACGTTCAAAGAAGAAATTACTGGCCAAATGAAACACGAACTGTCTAAATTCAAAGAAGATATCGACCAGAAGTTTAAGAGCATGACTACAGAACTCAAAGAACAAGAAGGGAAATTAGAAGCTGCGCTGACGCGCACGGAAGAAATGGAGACGTGGAGCCACGAGGCCAATCAAACCCTGACAGAACTAATGAGAGAACAAAAAGCGATGATGACCAAATTGGATGACTTGGAACTGCGATCCAGACGTAACAATCTGCGGATCTACGGAATACAAGAGGGAGCCGAATCTAAGGCAGAATCGCTGACCCAGTTTCTGGAAGCCTGGCTCAGAGAGGAGCTTAATATTAACATCAACCTCCAGATTCAACGCGCACACCGAGCATTAACCCCGAAACCGGCAGCGGGTCTCCCCCCAAGGTCAGTCGTTGTCAATTTCCAACAATTCACAACTAAAGAGATGATACTTAAAAAGGCATGGGAAAAGAAAATAGTCACTCTGGACGGAAGCAGGGTTTATTTTGACCACGACTACTCGGCGAGAATGGTGCAAGAACGTAAAGCGTACGTGAATATCAAAAAGATATTAAAGAAAGAAGGCATCCGCTTCCAGACTCCTCTCAGCAAGATGCGGATCCACTGGCCAAATGGAGTGAAAACTTATGGCAACGCGGAGGAGGCTGCTAACGACCTGCAAGCGAGAGGATACAACGTGGAAAAAGGGATAAACAGCCGGGAGAGAGCGAGCGCCGAGGGACGTCTGTCAATCGGGGCAGCGACATGGAAACCGGTCTGGCCCACGTATGCTGGTGCGGCTAGCAGGCGAGCTCGAGAGAGACTTCAAGAATTTCAGCATAACGATAACCATGCATGAGAGGCGTATAAGGAGACGTATAACAACAAGATGGATTCACGGTGTGTCTGGTAGGATAATATGGAAACACAAAGTTGGCTAGGGATGGACAGTACACAATAATGACTAGTATGAGTGTGACAATCTTTCGTGAGTCATATCTCATTACTGGAGGGGGGCCCTTTCAATATGAGAGACATACCCCCCAAAAACAAAGAGAGGAACAACAGGTGGGGAAGGTGGCTGGTACCTCTTTATTGAAGTCCTCTTATCTGTATATAGTTAAACTAAGTTGTAACTTGTTGATGAAAATGTTTTGTTTAAACAAGGGTTCAATGGAGTGCCTGTGGGGGTCTCAAAAGATAGCCGGTAGATCACAAAAGGATAATGCTCACTACACATGAAGAAATAAAGTGTATGTCCTTAAATGTTAATGGAATCTGTAACCCAGTTAAAAGAGCCAAGATTATGACTAAACTGAAAAAGGAGAAGACACAGATAACTTTCCTACAAGAAACTCATTTATCATAAATAGAACATGAAAAACTGAGGAAATTTGGGTTCAAAAACACCTTTTACAGCTCTCATAAAAACTCTAGGAAAAGAGGGGTTGCAATTCTCATAGCTAACTCCCTTAAGTTTCAATCTCACAAAGAAATAAAGGATAAGGAAGGTAGATATGTCATTGTCAAGGGTGTGATTGATCAAACAATGGTCACATTGATGAATGTGTATGCCCCCCCTGAAAGTAATAAGGAATTCTTTAAATTGATTTTTGATATTCTTGTGCTTGAAGCAGAAGGTATATGCATATGTGGAGGAGATTTTAATGTGATACTAGATAGTGACTTGGACACAACCAGCCTGAAGAAAAATAAAAATTCAATTCCAAAATTAGTAAGATATACATTGGAAGACACTAACTATTTTGATGTCTGGAGAGCTTTGCATCCGCTACAGAGGAATTATAGTCATTATTCAGCAACACATTGTGTATATTCAAGAATAGACTACTTCTTTATGCAAAAAGGGAATAGAGATATAATAACAGACTGTTGGATTGGAGTGGCAGATGTGTCGGACCATAGTGCTATCTACTTAAAAATCTATCTTAAAGGTAGACCAAGAAACACAATATGGAGATTAAATGTGGGGCTATTAAACAATAAATCTGTGGTAGAACAAATACAAAAAGATGTCAAAACTTATTTAGAAGAAAATGACAATGGTGAAACCGATCCAATTATTTTATGGGACTGTTTGAAGGCAGTTATACGTGGGAAACTAATCGCAATATCAAGTAACCTTAAAAGAGAAAGAATGAAGCAATATAATGAATATGTGGATGAATTGTCACAATTGGAGAATAAACACAAACGCAAGGTGGATGTCAAGATACAACAACAAATGAAAGATATTAAGAAGAAAATTAATAATTTACTCTTATATGACATGGAAGTAAAAGCGAGATATGTAAAACAGAGCTACTATGAATCAGGCCCTAAAGCTGCACGACTATTGGCAAGACGTTTAAAAAAACAACAGGCAGAAACAACAGTCAACAAATTGTATAATTCTAAGACAGAACAAATGACACATAACCTAGAAGAGATAGAAAGTATCTTTACCGATTATTATAAGGACCTGTATCTACAAAATGCACCTACTAATAATGGCCTAAATGATATTAAAACATTTTTAGACTCCTTAGATTTACCCTCTATTGGAACAATACAAAATGATCGCATGACGGCACCAATAACGATAGAGGAGATTCAGAAAGCGATTGGAAAATTACGAACAAACAAGGCACCAGGCAGTGATGGGTTTCCTGCCGAATGGTACAAGAAATGTGGAAAAGAATTGATACCCTTACTCCACCAGACTCTTAATTGGACTCACACTAAACATGTGATTCCCCCCTCTTGGAGGGAGGCAATTATCACGGTGCTGCCAAAACCACAAAAACAAAGGGAATACTGCCAAAATTACAGGCCTATATCGGTGTTGAATGTTGATTATAAAATCTATACTACAATCCTATCAAATAGGCTCCAGTCGTTTATACCAGACCTGATAGATGAGGACCAAGCAGGTTTTGTCAAAAATAGACAGGCACAAGACAATATTAGAAGGACCCTACACATCATACACCAAATACATAAAGACAAGATACCGGCTGCATTGATAAGTTTAGACGCAGAAAAAGCCTTCGATCGAGTCAGCTGGGAATTCCTGTACCTAACCATGGGAAAGTTCGGGTTCACTACGAAATCAATCCAATGTATTAAATCTCTCTATGACAAACCGACTGCAAGACTAAAAGTTAACGGCTCATTGACAAAGACATTCCAACTAGAGAGAGGAACTAGACAGGGTTGCTGTTTAAGTCCAACCTTATTCGCCTTGTATATTGAGCCATTGGCACAAATGATTAGACAAGACGCCCTAATAACAGGAATAGAAATCAATAGACAAGAGCATGTAATTAGTCTATTTGCTGATGACGTGTTGATAGCCCTCAAAAACCCCATAAACTCTTTTATGCAGCTTACAGAAATGTTAGGAAAATTTGGTACGCTTTCTGGCTACAAAGTAAATATACTTAAAACTCAAGTTCTAATGTTTAATTGTATACCAACTCAAAATCTTAAGGAATGGGAAATAAAGTGGGAGGCAAAAACCCTTAAATATTTAGGTATAAATATAACCAAAAACTATGACAAACTATATCAAAGTAACTATGGACATATAAATAACAGGATAAGGCAGGATATGGAAAGATGGAATACATATCCGTTAGGATTTAGTGACAGGATAAATGTGATAAAGATGAATATCTTACCACGATTGCTATATTTATTCCTCTCTCTTCCGATAAGCATACCTCAAACCCAATTCTCAGAATGGGATAAGTATATATCTAGATTTGTCTGGGAAGGCAAGCGGCCAAGGGTACGATACACTACTTTACAGCTTACTAAGGAGAAAGGAGGAATGTCGCTTCCTAATTTAAAAGAATATTTTCGTGCTGCACAGATACGCCAGATAACATATTGGTGTAGTGATGATTACGGGGCTCGCTGGAAGGATGTGGAGCTCTCCACACTCAATGTCCCAATCCAAACAAACATGGGTATGAAAAAGACCCCTGAATACGTAACTAAAGACCAAGATAGGAACCCGATAATATCCTTTACATTAAATGTATGGTATGATACAGTAAGGGAGTTCAGGATTGGCAAAGAGCTTGGTTTGCTAAAATGGATAGCCTTCGATGAAGAATTTAGACCAGGAAAATTGGATCTTGGTTTTAAAAATTGGAATGAAAAGGGAATCACAGCAATTTGTTTATTAATCAAAAAAGGAGAAATTAAAAGTTTTGAAGAATTAAAACGGGAATACAACTTAAATAACAAGGATTTTTTCAGATACTTACAGGTGAGAGATTACTTTAATAAAAACATAAAAATAGAGGAAGACAAAATCCATCCTATTATAAAAATAAATATACTGGCATATAAAAGTGTTATTCCAAAAACAGTGTCTACCCTATACAAATGTTTGATGGAATCAAGACAGGAATCAACTGTATATGTTAAAGTAAAATGGGAAAGAGAGCTGAGTGAAGAAATCACTGAGAGGGTGTGGTATGAAACATGGAAAGAACATAAGAATACAACTCACTCATTGAGGTGGAGAGAATTCATCTGGAAAAATCAAATTCGCTATTTTATTACACCTAAGATTAAAAATAAACAAACCAATACACAACAACAATGTTGGAGGCTGTGTGGATGGGATGAACCAGACCATACACACATTTTCTGGAAATGCAGAAAAATTCACACTTTCTGGGTTAAAATTCACTCGGCTCTCTGTGATATATTAGGTTATATTATTCCTAGAACCTGCCTTGTTTTGTATCTAGGGTACTTGGAAGGTACTGTAGATGTAAAGGATCGTTACCTGGCTAAGATTCTCCTTTTGGCAGCAAAGAAGGCCATCACCAAAAACTGGCTTAAGACAGAAACACCAGGAAAGCAGCAGTGGGTAGCAATTGTGGAGGACATTATGGAGATGGAGAACCTTACATATAAACTGAAATTAAAGGAAGAACGCTTTTTGAAGGACTGGGGAAAATGGTTGACGTACAACGGAAGGGGAAAAAACAGACTGAACTGAATGAAGATGAGCATACAAGAAGAAAAAAAAAGTGAAATGAACGATGGAAATGTTTGACACCACAGGCATGTTTCCTTTTTTTCCTTTTGTTTTCCTTTATCTTATTTTTCTAATTATTATTCTATATGTATCTATATTTTTATACATATATATTTGTTTGTTTCTTTTTCTTTCTAATTTCACTGTCTTGAGTTTGTGACTCTCTTTGTATTCTGTTATTCTGAAGAAACTGTATGCGTAATGGACAGGTGAGTTGTTCAAATAAATAAAATAAAAAGTTAAAAAAAAAAAAAAAAAGGGAACGTCCACAGTTTAGACTGCAGCAGATTTTATTAAAGCAGTTTGACAGGAGCAAAGCAAAAACACAAAGAATAAGTGTTTCACATATTAATACATATAACATAATAATAAAAGAAAAGCAAAATAATGATACAAAAGAATGAAAAAGTTGTCCAGAGCAGCAGGATGTCTGAGGTCTGCAGAAACACAAAAACACAGCAGCTAAAAATAGTTGTTGAAAGAAAACGAGGTGGGAGCTGCTGATTCCTGAGCTTTGATACTGGATTAGCTTCAGTAGTTATTCCCATCACTGCTGTAGGAGCTACATTTAGTCACAGCTGATTGTCTCCTTTGACCAATCAGAAGACTACTGTTGTAAAAACAAGCAGACAAAGAACCAATGAGAGTGAAGAACAGGATAAAGAGCTCGTGTGATGGAGGCAAAGCAATAATCAGCAGACTGTAGCAGTTTCTATCTGGATGAAAGTAGAAGGAGCTCAGCGGAGCTCAGTCCCATATCTTTGGTTAGAAACAACATCAGTGATTTCCTGCTGCTCGAGATGATTCCAGCAGCTCTCATTCCAGCAGCTGATGAGAGAAACAGCTGATGGCTCACAGCTCGTGCACTGTTGGATCTCCAGATGTTCACGTGGCTGAAGTCTGTGAAGAAACTGTGGTCCACGTAGTTCACACGGCCTCAGATTGGACCGAGCTCCCTGGATCACTGCAGCATCCTCAGCTGGTACATGGACGTCTCTGCTCCTCAGTCTTGGAGCCCCTGCAGGTCCGTCCACACCACCAGGGTCTTCTCACTCACCTTTCCTTTGTCCTCGTCCTTCATCGGCCGTGCTGTGTCTTTGTTCCTGCGGTGTTGTTCCCACGATGCAGCGCTGATGTTCCCTCCTTGAATGCACAACAAGTACGGTGCTGGTCTTTCTCGGGTGGAGCAGAGACAGATTGAAGTCTTTCAGGCTTTAGTGCCGACTTCCCTGACAGAGGCTGGACTCCATGGTCTGCACAGGAGGCTTCTACACTGTGTGGAGGTGACTCCTGGACTTGAAGACAGGCTGCAGGTACATGTGTGATGAAGAGGAGCTACAGCAGTGTGATGGAGCTGCAGGTGTGAAGGAAGTCCTGCTGTCCTGTCCCACCCTCATCTTTGCTTCCTCTGTCTTCTCTGGACTTGTCCTCCTGTTTCAGAAACAGCACTGCTTCATGCCGAGGGTGGACGGGAGCGTTGGCTCTGATTCTTTTACCGTCCACCACAAGGAGACACTGATGCTGACCTCCTGATTCATCTGCATGTGTTCTGCTTCACACTGCTCACCTCCACCAAAGACTTCACAAACATCTTCTTTCTTTGAGTCCAGTTTGTCCCACAAACACTTCCAAATCTCCTCCTCTGTGATTCTGCAGCTTCTTGCAGTGTGACTCAGCTGACTTCTGACAGACCACAGACTGGCACAGCATCCACATGTGTCTCCTTTCAAACAGGCTCTTGATGTTTCCTCCCACATCATTCTGGCCTCTCAGTCTCCTTTGTTCTCCAGCTCTGTAGCTCCAGCTGGTGAAGCTTCAGTTTTCCATGTTGGTAACAGTAAACTACAGCCTCTGCTGTCAGCTGGGTAACTAAACAGAGCTGCAGCACGTCTCTGCGGTGGTGCTACATCCAGCCTGCAGACGGCCGTCTACATGTTGTAGTGGTTTACAGTCACCAGGGGGCGCTGTCCCAGCCATGCAGGCAGTGGGCTGCTCTGCTTGTGCTGTTGTTGGTGAAGCTGAAGTGAAAGTGATAGGTTTGTAGTTTGAACCTATCCACTGGAACGTTAAGGACAATCTGCTACGCAGCAAAAAGCAAGACACAAGGCACCAAAGTTCTCTGGTTTACTCATGCATGAGGGAGACCTGGCTGGAGCCAAGCGTCGTTCCACCACTTGACCACCATCAGACTCTCAGCCAGGCTCCCCATAGCACTCCTTTTATTGTGGTTACATGAATATGCATAGGGTCATTAACATATAGCATCTCACATAGGTATACATGTGAACAAAGAATACTGTGTGTGTGTGTGTGTGTGTGTGTGTGTGTGTGTGTGTGTGTGTGTGTGTGTGTGGTACTGCTGATCAAAGGGTCATATAACATCCTTGGTCAGGAAGAGGGTAGACCCCCCTTCACCCTAGATGGTTCACCCTAGATAACATGGTGAGGAAGTCCAGCAGTTCATCTAAACAAAAAGCACTTAGACTAGAACAGACGTAGCTACGTTAATCCTGCCATAAAACAATAAGAGAAGGTACGACCTCTCTCGTGCTCCCAGGATGTGGGTGTGCATTCCAGTGTGGAATACACACCAAGCCCCTGCAGCCTGCTAAAGATCACACATCCTATCACTACACAATTGATTATACACCTCTAAGAATATATGGTTAAATATTTCCTAATACAAATGACAATAATAAAATCTAAACCCATCATCACCACCCTGTATTGTCATTTTTTAAGGCTATACGGCATATATATATCTTCAGCTCTACACCACTTGTCAACATTTTCAGTGCAGGCTTCATTTCATACACACATATTAGCCTTAGCATCCATGTCACTCTGCTGCAACAGTATGAAATTGGTAAAGGTGTTAGCAATCATTTTATTCACCATCGATCTTACACATGGCAAAATGCAACCTGTAAACAAGCAAAGCAAAGCCAATAATGTAAGAATGGGAGTCAAAAACTTTAGAAACATATTCCACCATGGTCCAGATGTCAACCAGGCTATCCAGCCTTGTGACGTGTCTCCTCCTGATGTGTGGTCCGCCACATATTTCTGCAGAGCAGTTAAGTTCTGCAGTGCCTCATAGATGTCTCCTCCAGTCGTATATCCATCCGGAATAAACGTACAACATGTCTCTCCAATCAGCTTACACACTCCTCCTTGTGATGCTGTTATCAAGTCTAGGGTCAGCCTGTTCTGCAGTACCATCGTTCTGATGGCCTTTTGCTCCTCCGCTAAGGCTGTTCCCAGAGTCTTAGTGAGATTAATGTGTCGCAGTAAGGCATATCGGTTGATCTCCACATGATCCCGCACCTCTGCAACTCCGATGTTTGGGATCAAACTTTGGAAGAATTTAGCTCCTCCACTCCAAATGCGGAATTCTCGTGGCACTCCAGTGTCTACTGTCACTCCAAAAGAGTTAGGTGAGGCTATATTCACCTCACGCTTCCGTCGGTTGCTAGGGTGATGTTCAACTCTGTCCATGAAGAAGACATGATCCGATAACTTCACCACGGCACACAATCCTCCCCATCCCTCAGGGAGTGATAGATAGGCTTTATGTCCACACAAGAAATACCAATCAGCCAAAACTCTTGTTCCTTTACTGCTCGGCACCATCCTTGCACATCCTGTCCACTTCTGACTCTTTGCTTTTACTGGTATCCTGTAAGCCCGGTTGGACTTGCATTCAGTCCTCCTTAATGTCAAGTTCTCAGCTCACTTTGCACTGGTCAAGCATTTCATACACCTGCTCTCATTCTCTGGAGGGCAGTAGGTGTATATGTATCCACATAAACGAAGCGGCAGCTCCCCCACTGACAGTGATCCATTGTTCATCACACACAACGGCAGTTGAGCTGTATTCAGCTTGTTCAGCAATATTATGTCTGGCAGTGGGTCTGACACTTGAGGCCAGGCCAATAAGTCAGTTTGCTCAGAACAATTCACATCTATAAGTGGCGACTTACTCCAGGTGATGTTCAGAGGTGTACTATAGTTGGCCTGGGACCAGAGGACTCTGTTGCCAGGATGAGTTGCTAAGCCCAACAGACACCAACTCCTGTCCTCTGGTATGCTGTACGGCCACAGTCCAGATGTATATGCGGATAACGGCATATGAGCACACACATAGCAGTCCGTCCTATTGTTCAAGTGAGCAGTTGTATTCATAAACTGCCACCAAAAGTTTGTAGAATAGCCATGAGGGTATTGGGTGTGGTTTCCTTGGACATACAGGGTCTCCACAGCTGACCATGATGACATCAAAGCCATTACACCCAGCAGGGTAGACAACACTTTACCAGCCATTCTGATGAGTACCTGTGGCTCAGTTGGTTTCTTCACCGGATTGAGACGAAGGGCCCTAGAGGCTTTCCCCCCCTTTGTACCCGGTCTTCCTGCCACTTACTCCGAGCTGGCCTGGATGTGTGTCACCTTTTTGCAGTGGCTTTGGTGTATCCAGGTGGGTCGTTCTGCAATCTTCACAGCAGTTGGTGTTGTCAGCAGAGCCTGGTATGGTCCGTCCCACCGTGGCTTCGACCAGCACTTCCTCTTTATGACCTTTATCAGTACCCAGTCCCCTGGCTTCAGACGTTCTTCCTGTACAGAAACAGAATCATCTGGCAGATTATTTGCACTCATGACTTCTTTGCTTTTCAGCATTTTAATCATCCAGTCTGCTAGTGTGTTTTCTTCTTCTGCTTTATCATTATCATTACAAAACACTGGAACTCTAAATGGCCTGCCATATATTATTTCAAAAGGCGTTAGGCCATTATCAGTTGGCGTGATTCTCATATACATTTTCACTAGCTCAATGCAGTCTACCCATGTTCTGCCTGTTTCCTCCATTGTTTTCCTGAGTCTCAGCTTTACTGTGCCATTAGTCCTTTCAACCAGCCCTGCACTTTGTGGGTGATATGAGCAATGGTTTTTCAGCGTTATCCCCAGATGTTGTGACATTTTCTCAATTACTTCATTCACAAAATGAGGACCATTGTCACTGTAAATAGTCTGGGGGATCCCATGCTCTGGGATCACATTTTTGCATATCACTTTAGCCACTGAAATAGCATCTGCTTTCTTAGTGGGGACAACTTCTACCCACTTTGAGAACGGGCACACAATCACCAGGCAGTACCTGTAGGTGTTACAGTTAGACAACTCAATGAAATCCATATGGATTACTTCAAATGGGTAGCTGGGTCTGGGAAACTTTCCTCTCCTAGGTCTGAGGTTTCCCTGAGCATTATGTTTACAACATATTAAACATGCTTTACAAAAATGTTTTGAATAAGCATTGAATCCCAGTGTGAAAAACTGCCGTTCGACTGCTGCCACCATCCCAGCTGTCGAGACATGGCAGAGCCCGTGGCTCAAACTTGCAGCAGTCCTATATAGGTTCTTAGGCAATATAGGTTTATCACAAAGATAGTAGACATCACCTCGCAGGCTTGCTCCTTTAGTGAGCCACAGCTGCTTCTCAGCTGGAGGTGAGTGTGACTGCATGTCTGCTAACACATCATGTGTGATGGGCGTAGTTTGCTCCTGTGACGCCAGAACATGAACCCCATGTGTTCCAAGGGCCGCTTCCTTTGCAATTTTATCTGCAAAGGCGTTGCCTAGTACAATGGGGTCAGTGCCACGTGTGTGTGCTGCACATTTACAAACCGCAACTTTACTAGGCAGTAAGACTGCTTTCAACAGGGCCTGCAACAATGTCGCATGCTCCACAGGTTTACCTGTTGATGTTGTCATGCCTCGTCTTGACCACTGAGCGGCAAAGAAATGAAGTGTAGCATATGCATACTGACTGTCAGTATATATAGTCACTGCCTCCTGTCTCTTCTGCGCCTGTTCTAACCACAATTTAGCGGACGCCACTTGTAACTCTCTCTCCTGTTTCAATTTCCCTGTCGCACAAGCTGCTTTCACTGTCAACTGGTCTACTAACATTTGACATTGTCCTACAACCAATTTACCTTCAAAATCATATTTCTTGCGCCAATGTCCTAAATACTTTGCGCTACCGGGAGCGAATTTCACCATAAACTTCTCGTCACCCTCTGACACACTCTTGGTTGCTTGGGAACCCATAATAACAACAACAGCTGCCGACGTCACAGACCACGTGTTCTGCTCCGCACACACTCACACAACAACAACAACAACAACAAAAAATATCCTCACACACAAACAACAAAAATTAGGCCTATTGTCTCAACGCAGTCTCACACAGTGACTGCGTGCTTTGTCGCACACAGTGGCAAAGACTTACATAGCAGTGATCACGCGCTTTATCGCACACAGTGATAAAGACTTTCAACGCAACCTCACACAGTGGATGCGCGCTTTGCTGCACACAGCGGCAAAGAATAGTCGCACACAGTGACTACACGCTTTATCGCACACAGTGATAAAGACTTTACAACTCAGCCTCACACAGTGGCTTAGATTTTTCACATGCCTACTTGGTGTTGCTTATTGCGAGTAGCATCAGTCCCGAATCCCGTCAATCGTCATCCATCGAGGAGAAAAAACAGACGGCTAATCCACCGGCTCGATGACGAATTCTCACGCCTCGGGACTTTGCTGCAGGACCTCTATAAGTCCTGGCTGACGTCAGTCTGTCGGCGTGTCTCTTTTCCCCTCGGTGAATGTCGACTCCAGGGATCCGGCTCTCGAAGGACCAATTAATGATAGGTTTGTAGTTTGAACCTATCCACTGGAACGTTAAGGACAATCTGCTATGCAGCAAAAAGCAAGACACAAGGCACCAAAGTTCTCTGGTTTACTCATGCATGAGGGAGACCTGGCTGGAGCCAAGCGTCGTTCCACCACTTGACCACCATCAGACTCTCAGCCAGGCTCCCCATAGCACTCCTTTTATTGTGGTTACATGAATATGCATAGGGTCATTAACATATAGCATCTCACATAGGTATACATGTGAACAAAGAATACTGTGTGTGTGTGTGTGTGTGTGTGTGTGTGTGTGTGTGTGTGTGTGTGTGTGTGTGTGTGTGTGTGTGTGGTACTGCTGATCAAAGGGTCATATAACATCCTTGGTCAGGAAGAGGGTAGACCCCCCTTCACCCTAGATGGTTCACCCTAGATAACATGGTGAGGAAGTCCAGCAGTTCATCTAAACAAAAAGCACTTAGACTAGAACAGACGTAGCTACGTTAATCCTGCCATAAAACAATAAGAGAAGGTACGACCTCTCTCGTGCTCCCAGGATGTGGGTGTGCATTCCAGTGTGGAATACACACCAAGCCCCTGCAGCCTGCTAAAGATCACACATCCTATCACTACACAATTGATTATACACCTCTAAGAATATATGGTTAAATATTTCCTAATACAAATGACAATAATAAAATCTAAACCCATCATCACCACCCTGTATTGTCATTTTTTAAGGCTATACGGCATATATATATCTTCAGCTCTACACCACTTGTCAACATTTTCAGTGCAGGCTTCATTTCATACACACATATTAGCCTTAGCATCCATGTCACTCTGCTGCAACAGTATGAAATTGGTAAAGGTGTTAGCAATCATTTTATTCACCATCGATCTTACACATGGCAAAATGCAACCTGTAAACAAGCAAAGCAAAGCCAATAATGTAAGAATGGGAGTCAAAAACTTTAGAAACATATTCCACCATGGTCCAGATGTCAACCAGGCTATCCAGCCTTGTGACGTGTCTCCTCCTGATGTGTGGTCCGCCACATATTTCTGCAGAGCAGTTAAGTTCTGCAGTGCCTCATAGATGTCTCCTCCAGTCGTATATCCATCCGGAATAAACGTACAACATGTCTCTCCAATCAGCTTACACACTCCTCCTTGTGATGCTGTTATCAAGTCTAGGGTCAGCCTGTTCTGCAGTACCATCGTTCTGATGGCCTTTTGCTCCTCCGCTAAGGCTGTTCCCAGAGTCTTAGTGAGATTAATGTGTCGCAGTAAGGCATATCGGTTGATCTCCACATGATCCCGCACCTCTGCAACTCCGATGTTTGGGATCAAACTTTGGAAGAATTTAGCTCCTCCACTCCAAATGCGGAATTCTCGTGGCACTCCAGTGTCTACTGTCACTCCAAAAGAGTTAGGTGAGGCTATATTCACCTCACGCTTCCGTCGGTTGCTAGGGTGATGTTCAACTCTGTCCATGAAGAAGACATGATCCGATAACTTCACCACGGCACACAATCCTCCCCATCCCTCAGGGAGTGATAGATAGGCTTTATGTCCACACAAGAAATACCAATCAGCCAAAACTCTTGTTCCTTTACTGCTCGGCACCATCCTTGCACATCCTGTCCACTTCTGACTCTTTGCTTTTACTGGTATCCTGTAAGCCCGGTTGGACTTGCATTCAGTCCTCCTTAATGTCAAGTTCTCAGCTCACTTTGCACTGGTCAAGCATTTCATACACCTGCTCTCATTCTCTGGAGGGCAGTAGGTGTATATGTATCCACATAAACGAAGCGGCAGCTCCCCCACTGACAGTGATCCATTGTTCATCACACACAACGGCAGTTGAGCTGTATTCAGCTTGTTCAGCAATATTATGTCTGGCAGTGGGTCTGACACTTGAGGCCAGGCCAATAAGTCAGTTTGCTCAGAACAATTCACATCTATAAGTGGCGACTTACTCCAGGTGATGTTCAGAGGTGTACTATAGTTGGCCTGGGACCAGAGGACTCTGTTGCCAGGATGAGTTGCTAAGCCCAACAGACACCAACTCCTGTCCTCTGGTATGCTGTACGGCCACAGTCCAGATGTATATGCGGATAACGGCATATGAGCACACACATAGCAGTCCGTCCTATTGTTCAAGTGAGCAGTTGTATTCATAAACTGCCACCAAAAGTTTGTAGAATAGCCATGAGGGTATTGGGTGTGGTTTCCTTGGACATACAGGGTCTCCACAGCTGACCATGATGACATCAAAGCCATTACACCCAGCAGGGTAGACAACACTTTACCAGCCATTCTGATGAGTACCTGTGGCTCAGTTGGTTTCTTCACCGGATTGAGACGAAGGGCCCTAGAGGCTTTCCCCCCCTTTGTACCCGGTCTTCCTGCCACTTACTCCGAGCTGGCCTGGATGTGTGTCACCTTTTTGCAGTGGCTTTGGTGTATCCAGGTGGGTCGTTCTGCAATCTTCACAGCAGTTGGTGTTGTCAGCAGAGCCTGGTATGGTCCGTCCCACCGTGGCTTCGACCAGCACTTCCTCTTTATGACCTTTATCAGTACCCAGTCCCCTGGCTTCAGACGTTCTTCCTGTACAGAAACAGAATCATCTGGCAGATTATTTGCACTCATGACTTCTTTGCTTTTCAGCATTTTAATCATCCAGTCTGCTAGTGTGTTTTCTTCTTCTGCTTTATCATTATCATTACAAAACACTGGAACTCTAAATGGCCTGCCATATATTATTTCAAAAGGCGTTAGGCCATTATCAGTTGGCGTGATTCTCATATACATTTTCACTAGCTCAATGCAGTCTACCCATGTTCTGCCTGTTTCCTCCATTGTTTTCCTGAGTCTCAGCTTTACTGTGCCATTAGTCCTTTCAACCAGCCCTGCACTTTGTGGGTGATATGAGCAATGGTTTTTCAGCGTTATCCCCAGATGTTGTGACATTTTCTCAATTACTTCATTCACAAAATGAGGACCATTGTCACTGTAAATAGTCTGGGGGATCCCATGCTCTGGGATCACATTTTTGCATATCACTTTAGCCACTGAAATAGCATCTGCTTTCTTAGTGGGGACAACTTCTACCCACTTTGAGAACGGGCACACAATCACCAGGCAGTACCTGTAGGTGTTACAGTTAGACAACTCAATGAAATCCATATGGATTACTTCAAATGGGTAGCTGGGTCTGGGAAACTTTCCTCTCCTAGGTCTGAGGTTTCCCTGAGCATTATGTTTACAACATATTAAACATGCTTTACAAAAATGTTTTGAATAAGCATTGAATCCCAGTGTGAAAAACTGCCGTTCGACTGCTGCCACCATCCCAGCTGTCGAGACATGGCAGAGCCCGTGGCTCAAACTTGCAGCAGTCCTATATAGGTTCTTAGGCAATATAGGTTTATCACAAAGATAGTAGACATCACCTCGCAGGCTTGCTCCTTTAGTGAGCCACAGCTGCTTCTCAGCTGGAGGTGAGTGTGACTGCATGTCTGCTAACACATCATGTGTGATGGGCGTAGTTTGCTCCTGTGACGCCAGAACATGAACCCCATGTGTTCCAAGGGCCGCTTCCTTTGCAATTTTATCTGCAAAGGCGTTGCCTAGTACAATGGGGTCAGTGCCACGTGTGTGTGCTGCACATTTACAAACCGCAACTTTACTAGGCAGTAAGACTGCTTTCAACAGGGCCTGCAACAATGTCGCATGCTCCACAGGTTTACCTGTTGATGTTGTCATGCCTCGTCTTGACCACTGAGCGGCAAAGAAATGAAGTGTAGCATATGCATACTGACTGTCAGTATATATAGTCACTGCCTCCTGTCTCTTCTGCGCCTGTTCTAACCACAATTTAGCGGACGCCACTTGTAACTCTCTCTCCTGTTTCAATTTCCCTGTCGCACAAGCTGCTTTCACTGTCAACTGGTCTACTAACATTTGACATTGTCCTACAACCAATTTACCTTCAAAATCATATTTCTTGCGCCAATGTCCTAAATACTTTGCGCTACCGGGAGCGAATTTCACCATAAACTTCTCGTCACCCTCTGACACACTCTTGGTTGCTTGGGAACCCATAATAACAACAACAGCTGCCGACGTCACAGACCACGTGTTCTGCTCCGCACACACTCACACAACAACAACAACAACAACAAAAAATATCCTCACACACAAACAACAAAAATTAGGCCTATTGTCTCAACGCAGTCTCACACAGTGACTGCGTGCTTTGTCGCACACAGTGGCAAAGACTTACATAGCAGTGATCACGCGCTTTATCGCACACAGTGATAAAGACTTTCAACGCAACCTCACACAGTGGATGCGCGCTTTGCTGCACACAGCGGCAAAGAATAGTCGCACACAGTGACTACACGCTTTATCGCACACAGTGATAAAGACTTTACAACTCAGCCTCACACAGTGGCTTAGATTTTTCACATGCCTACTTGGTGTTGCTTATTGCGAGTAGCATCAGTCCCGAATCCCGTCAATCGTCATCCATCGAGGAGAAAAAACAGACGGCTAATCCACCGGCTCGATGACGAATTCTCACGCCTCGGGACTTTGCTGCAGGACCTCTATAAGTCCTGGCTGACGTCAGTCTGTCGGCGTGTCTCTTTTCCCCTCGGTGAATGTCGACTCCAGGGATCCGGCTCTCGAAGGACCAATTAATGATAGGTTTGTAGTTTGAACCTATCCACTGGAACGTTAAGGACAATCTGCTATGCAGCAAAAAGCAAGACACAAGGCACCAAAGTTCTCTGGTTTACTCATGCATGAGGGAGACCTGGCTGGAGCCAAGCGTCGTTCCACCACTTGACCACCATCAGACTCTCAGCCAGGCTCCCCATAGCACTCCTTTTATTGTGGTTACATGAATATGCATAGGGTCATTAACATATAGCATCTCACATAGGTATACATGTGAACAAAGAATACTGTGTGTGTGTGTGTGTGTGTGTGTGTGTGTGTGTGTGTGTGTGTGTGTGTGTGTGTGTGTGGTACTGCTGATCAAAGGGTCATATAACATCCTTGGTCAGGAAGAGGGTAGACCCCCCTTCACCCTAGATGGTTCACCCTAGATAACATGGTGAGGAAGTCCAGCAGTTCATCTAAACAAAAAGCACTTAGACTAGAACAGACGTAGCTACGTTAATCCTGCCATAAAACAATAAGAGAAGGTACGACCTCTCTCGTGCTCCCAGGATGTGGGTGTGCATTCTAGTGTGGAATACACACCAAGCCCCTGCAGCCTGCTAAAGATCACACATCCTATTACTACACAATTGATTATACACCTCTAAGAATATATGGTTAAATATTTCCTAATACAAATGACAATAATAAAATCTAAACCCATCAGAAAGCGAGAGTTAAAACACTGAACAGTGTCCACTGAGCTTCTTATGCTATTCTTATGCTCAAAGAAGTTTAACAGGACGGACGACTCGTCCATCAGGCGTCCAGCTGTCCGTGACCGTGTCCACAGCAGTGTGTGACCGAGGCTTCATGCTAACACGCACACATGAAGCTAATACCACCACAAGCAGCTGCTCAGTGGATTTGGAGGACAAATGCCTGCAGCTTCTCACAGGCAGTATGCAGAATGTGGATCTCCACAAAGACTGTGGAGAGCTCGTCCCACACTCTAAATCCAAACTTGTCTGCACAAAACTTCTCACACGTTCCCGTCACAAGTGTCTTCTAAGTGAAGCTACCAGGTTCAGGTCCAGCTTGTTTATCTGGAGCTGCAGGAGATGATCCATCCTCACAAAGCAACACAGCAGATATGCAAACACACAACACAACCAAAGGATTCTCTCTGCATGTCTGTGGCTGATGCTGCTGGAACGAAGCTGTTTGAAACCTTGTTGTTCTGCACTTTGGGACCAGAAGAGGAAACTGAAGCTCTGTGCAGAGGGTCCAATGGAAGCAGCCAAGCGCTGTAAGTGTCTGCTGTACAGGGATGCTGGTTCAGCTGTGGCTCAGTTTCACAGTGTAACTCAATAAAAGCAGCAGGAAATCAAAGCTTGATGCTTTCATCAGTGTGGAAATAAGAAAGTTTCCTGTGACAGACGCTGGAGCTCTTTCACTCTCAGCTTCACAGTTTCAGCTTCAAACTTCTTCCAACATGTTTCTAACACGGCCACATTCCACCTTAATGGAGCTGATATCTTGTGCATCAGCACATTTTCTAAAGGCAGCGATCACATCTTTAGTTTTGGATGTTTAACTGCAGATTGTTTGTGTTTATAGCACATTAATTACAGCAGCAGCGTTGACCACAGTGCTGTACAAGAATCCAAAATAACTATTAAAATAACTCCTAATATTAATATCACACATCAAATATCAAATAACTCTCATGCTGTATTAAAAGCCAGTGAATACAAATGTGTTTTCAGAGCAGATTTACAGAGACTGACAGCAGGAGCTGGGGCTGTTCGATAGAACGATGTATATATGATGACCATATGAAAACGTCTATCGTTTCATATCACGCTCTTTGTTTCCTGCTTATGTGTTTGTGTTTTCCAGATAAAGCTTTCAAAATAAATCTGAAGATCCTGTTGAGAGTTTTCAAAATAAACACAATACAGTACTGCGGTCGCTCGTTTATCGAGTTACGTTCTAAAAATAAGTCTCAGAATGAAGTAGCAGCTTTATGTTTTACAAGTATTATAGAAGTTTTAAGGCAGTTAAACCCTCACTGCACACTTTCTACACTTTTCTCAGGCATGAACATTTTCACACTTTTCTCTCTTGTTTAAACAAAGTTCAAACCTTCATAGAAAAATAAGTTCATTATTAAAGAATGAAAGCAAAGTGTTTCTGAAATGTGTCAAATCAGCCTTTGCTGGCATTAAATGAGCTTCTGTGTGAGGAGCACTCGTCCATGGCCTGGGCTCCTCGCTGTCAGGTAAAGTTTCATAAAGCTTTTGAGTTTTTCTGCAGATAATGTTGGTGTCCAGCACGATGTTCTTTTTCCTGCGGTCACTGAGCCACAAAGCCAAAGCTGACTCCATCCTTACGATGTTCTTGTTGTGGACAGTTACAACCTTTTTGCCTCCTTGTTGAAACTATGATGGTCAGCATCTTCCTCTGCCTTTGGCTGCTACCACAGGTGCAAAACGTCTCGTCATCATTGTTGTTTGTTGGGACAAAACGTACAAACATACAGTGCAGCACTGCAGAGTCACACTGCTGTAAATTTGAACACATTCTGTACTGTACAGGAGACACGGCACGAGATTGGCTGACAATGGTCTACAGCCAATCAGGACGCAGAACACAATGCGCTGTAAAAAACAAAAGCATGCAAAATTGCACAAAAAAGATCAGCGAAACAGCGAGGCCGCCAAAGGTGAACTGTGTTACAGCGAGGGACCAGCGTATATGTGGTTGTTGGGACGATAAATGTCTTTGAGCTTGTGTCAGAAGACGAGCTGCAGCTTTCTGGACCAGCTGCAGTCTTGCCAGGCAGGTCCCACTAACTCCAACATATAAGGAGTTACAATAATCCAGCTGGGACGTCATGAAAACGTGGATCGCCCGTTCAAGGTTTTTAAAAGATAGAAATGATCTCACCTTAGATAAAAGCCTCAGTTTGAAGAAAGACCGCTGTACAACTGAGCTCAGCTGTTTTTCAAATTGCCGTCAAATATAAGCCCCAAATGTAATAATGCGATTTAATAAAAGAGCTGAACCAGTCTAATAGAGCGCCCTTGATGCCGCCATGCTCCAATGGTGAGGTCAAGATGCTGTGGTCAAGGCAGCAGTCAGATCCAAAAGCACAGCTGAGTCTCCTGATCAGTGGCTGATAAAAGATCATTAAGAACTTTCCAAAGTGCAGTTTCAGTGCTGTGAAGAGCTTTAAAACTAGACTGAAACCTTTACAACAGATTGCAGCTGAACAAATATAATCTTTTACAAAATCTTCGACAGGAAGGGAAGCTTTGAAATAGGCCTGAAGTTTGAGCGGACAGAGGATCCAGATCAGGTTTTTAGTACAGGCTGTACAACAGCATGTTTAAAACAGGCTGTACAACACCTGAACTAAGACTGCTGTTAAAAATCGCTAAGATGTCGGAACCGACAACCTTTAAAATCTTTTTAAACACGTGTTGGAACAACATCATTTGGACAAGATGATGTCTTTATAGCATCACATCGTTCCTCCACCTGATCAAACCACACAGGCTCAAACTGATCAAAAACAGCTGAGCAGGTGAATATTTTAGCCCCGGTGCGATCTCGGGCGAGAGTATCGATGATGGCCAAAGGGCAGCGTCCAGCTCTACGGCCGCTGAAGAGCAGACTCAACAGACGCGCGTGATGTGGATCCTACTGCTCTAAAACTGGAGCTTCTTCAATCCATTAAAGAGGACATTAGTACGCTGTTAAAAGAAGAAGTCAGAAATGCATTGAAAGAAGATTTTGACAATATAAGGGCTGACGTGCAAGGACTGAGAAATGAGATCGCTAACAGCATGGCGGCGACGTGCGGCAAAGTTGATGGAGTAAAGGTTACAGTGAAAGAAGCTGAGGATGGGCTGTCAATGTGGAGCGATGAGGTGACCACCCTGCAGTCTACAGTAGAGAGTATGAAGGAGGAGCTGTCTGACCTGAAGGATAAATGTGATGAAGGCAGGAAGCGGAGAGCTAACATCCACATCATAGGGATCCCAGAGGGCCTGGACTCGAGCTCCTCCACGGCCGTATCCGTGCTACTACGTGAAGTGCTGGGTATGGATAAAGACGTTATTGTCGACCGCTCACACAGGAGCCCTATCCTGAGAAAGCCAGCTGGTAACCCGCACGCCGTCATAGCCGAGCGTCACTACTACCAGGATTGTGTGGCTACGCCGTGCCAGGGCCCAAGCCCCGCTTGAGTTTAACGGACAACCTATTGCAATATTACGACTGGGCGATATGACCCAAAGTTCATATCTCGATATTCTTTAGCTGGATGGCGATATACGATATATATCTCGATATTTTTAAAGCCAGAAAGTACGAACAAAAAGAGAGTTCTTAGTCAAAGCTGTGTCCCAAATCTCACACAGGCACATTTATTAACATACAGCGTAGATGTACATGAAACAATTACTCAGAAATAAATGATCAGCATTTATTAAATAATAATGCTCCATAAATAAAAGAAAACAATGTTGTTTTTGTGCATAACAAAAAGCTCACAATCGTGCAGTCAAAATGTAAACAGACGCTGAGCATAATAACAAGCAGCTGCTCTGTTCCCAGGTTCTACTGCGTGACTGACAGCCTGGAGTTTGAAATCCTCTTTGTAACCGTGTCTCTTACAGGTGCCATTTATGGTCCTTATACACACTCAATACAGTAATATTACGTTGAAGCAGAGTACGTATCACTCCGCGAGGCTCCTCGTAGCTGTAATGCTCCAACAATCCATCAAGCGGTGCGGCCTCGTAGCTGAGCAAAGTCGTACCAAAACATCTTTTGAAAGGTTTCTGAGCGCCGTGTAGCACATAAAATCGGTTCGAGGTCAGTAAGCACAACCAGAATTCATCCATAAGCCGCACTGTCGATTTATGAGAAAATTACAGGATTTTAAGTGCAGAAAATATAGTTTATGGTTTTCCTTTGATCTTAGCAAATATCTACGCCTCTAATTGGGACGATCACAGATTTTTCACTAATGTCTTTGCGCGGCTCCCCAATATGTCATCACACAATATCATCTTTGAGGGAGACCTAAACTGCTCATTATCTGCTATGGACCACAGTTCACACAAAAGTACACTTAGTCCAAAGTCAGCATGCGTCATTCAGAGCTTTCTTGATAATTATGGGCTGGCTGATGTATGGAGATTTCATAATCCTGCTTCACGTCAATACTCTTTTTTTCTAATGTCCATAAAACATATATTTGTATAGAAAAACGTCTCCCTTTAGTTACAGAATGTGATTATAAGACTCTGGTGATTTCTCCTCTTGCTTTTTCAATGTGTATTCCTGATGCCTGCTCCAACTATCAGCCATGGAGATTCAACTCAGTGTTGTTAGCAGATGAAGAGTTTGTCAGTTACAAAAGGTCTCAAACACATTTTTTTTCTATCAATCAGACCCCAGAGATGTCATCATCAGTCATTTGGGAATCTCTAAAAGAATCTGAGAGGCCAAATAATTTCATTTTGTGCCAAACAAAGTGCAACACTGAAAGAACATCATCCATAAATATTGAGTAAGAACTGGACTCTCATACAGCGAGACTCAAATGCCTTTAAACATCAGCTTATCCTGCTGATCCAAGTCAAACACTGAGTTTGTAAAAACATGTTTGTCAATCATTTTGTTTGGTTTCTGAGGAAAAAGATTCAATAACTGGCTGCTAATACACAACATTTCATCATATTTCCTCATAACCCTCTTTTGTCTGACCATTTGATCCCATTTGAATTTGCAATAAAGGATCCACAGAGTTTGGTGACAATAATGACAGTAGATGTTTGTGTGAAAGTGCTGGAAGCAAATGAGTGTGTGATGTTCTTTCAGTGTTGCACTTTGTAGACGCTCCCTGAGCACTGGTCTCACAGCCAGCTGCACATAGAGACCAGTGTTGTTAGTCCAGGTCAGAAGATGACTTGTTGGAATGAAAATGAGCTTGTAGTTTGTCTGCTTTAATAATGTGACTGGAAAAAGGTGTTGGACTTCAAATATGTCCATTTCTGTCACACTTCACCTTTAAAAGTGAAGCCATGTGGTTCCTGGAAGGAAAAACACGACTTTTTCAAGTCTTTGTCCTGTTTTTATGAGAAATGTACGACTTTAATGTGAAACATTCAGAGTTTTTTCTCTTGTTGTGTTTGTTTGAAGCTGCTTCCTGTTGGCTTCAGCTATTTGGAGTTTCCATTTTCTAAACTTCTACATTCTGAACCTTCTTCAGCTCTGAACAGATGATGAAACACTGAATGATTTCAAGCACTTTGTCTAATAAACTTACATCTTTCATTCTTTATACAGATTGAAGAGCTGTGATTTGTCAGAGATCAGCTGTGATTATCTGGCAGCAGCACTGAAGTCCAACCCCTCCCATCTGAGACAGCTGGACCTGAGCTCCAACAACAAGCTGCAGGATCCAGGAGTGAAGCATCTGTGTGGTTTCCTGGAGAGTCCAGGATGTAAACTTGAAACTCTGAGGTCAGTCAGCATGTTTTAGTTGTGCTGAGATGAATATGATGTGAAAGTTGTGCTGACACTAAACTGCAGACATCAGGCTGATATTATACTGATCCACACTGAGGATCTTCATGGTAAAGTCTGTTTTCTTCTTCTCTGGTTTAGTCCATTGACTGCAGCAGAACAATGTTCACATTTCAAACAGTGATACTCAACGTATGGCCCGCGGCCCACACGCGGCCTGCCCACCTTTCCTGATTCAGAGAGAGGGGACCCTGATTAACTGTGTAGCTTCTTCCTCACAGTTCTAAGTATCAGACACAACAATGAATAATCCACAGCTGACTGTCTTTAGCAGGTCAAAGGTCACGGCACACAGCAGACAGTCAGAAATATTCTAACTCTGATCATTTATCAGTTGTGACACTGTGAGACTTGATCAGAGGTGTGATCATCACAGCAGAGGCCTTTGTGTCAAAGTCACTGAGGATCAAACAGAAACACATGAAGCAGATTTTCCTCTTCTGGCTTTTTATAGCAGATAACCTTCAAAATATTCTGCAGTCGATCAAAAACTGAAGCAAACCATGAAGCAACATGTGAACATGAGCTGATGCTGCTGAAGTGAAGCAAAGTTACAGAGGTTTGATTACAGACACAGCTGAGAGTTTGTAATCTGTCATCATTTTAAAAAGTTTCCATGGAACAGCAGAAATGAGGCTTTACTGTCAGAGGCCGACAGCACTGAACACAACAGCAGACTGGTGGCTAATAAACAGTGAATGATGCAGAAACAGATGTTTGAAGCTGTTCTTGGAGTACACTGAGAGAGAGAGAGCTGTGCAGGCAGGAACAGCCAAAGTCAGAGAGAATTCATGAGCATATTTATCAAACGTGAAGCAGAGTTTGGATCTTCTTTTGCTGCTGCTTCACTCAGTTTTGGTTGGAGACAGATGAAACCTGCAGCTTCAGGATCTGTGAGCTGTCCACTTTCAGCCCCGACGGCGTGTCCGTGTACGTGCCGTCGAGTGAACGATCCACGCTCTGTGTTTCCATCTTTGTGTGTTTAGCTGCTCTCATTTACTGTTTTATCTGTTTGCTGCTTGTTGAAATAGTTTGTGAGCTTTAACCTGAGATTCTGGCAAAATACATTTATATTAAACATCGATTCAGGATTGAATGAATCAACATCGTTTTATTCAAATTAAAACCATTTAAATGGGAACATGAATTTTTTACAGCCGCCTCTAATGCTGGGTAATGTCAGCTGGTCCATGTGCAGCTGGCTGTGAGGCTCAGGGAGCGTCTACAAAGTGCAACACTGAAAGAACATCATCCATAAATATTGAGTAAGAACTGGACTCTCATACAGCGAGACTCAAATGCCTTTAAACATCAGCTTATCCTGCTGATCCAAGTCCAACACTGAGTTTGTAAAAACATGTTTGTCAATCATTTTGTTTGGTTTCTGAGGAAAATGATTCAATAAGTTGCTGCTAATACACAACATTTCATCATATTTCCTCATAACCCTCTTTTGTCTGACCATTTGATCCCATTTGAATTTGCAATAAAGGATCCACAGAGTTTGGTGACAATAATGACAGTAGATGTTTGTGTGAAAGTGCTGGAAGCAAATGAGTGTGTGATGTTCTTTCAGTGTTGCACTTTGTAGACGCTCCCTGAGCACTGGTCTCACAGCCAGCTGCACATAGAGACCAGTGTTGTTAGTCCAGGTCAGAAGATGACTTGTTGGAATGAAAATGAGCTTGTAGTTTGTCTGCTTTAATAATGTGACTGGAAAAAGGTGTTGGACTTCAAATATGTCCATTTCTGTCACACTTCACCTTTAAAAGTGAAGCCATGTGGTTCCTGGAAGGAAAAACACGACTTTTTCAAGTCTTTGTCCTGTTTTTATGAGAAATGTACGACTTTAATGTGAAACATTCAGAGTTTTTTCTCTTGTTGTGTTTCTTTGAAGCTGCTTCCTGTTGGCTTCAGCTGTTTGGAGTTTCCATTTTCTAAACTTCTACATTCTGAACCTTCTTCAGCTCTGAACAGATGATGAAACACTGAATGATTTCAAGCTCTTTGTCTAATAAACTTACATCTTTCATTCTTTATACAGATTGAGTTTCTGTGGTTTGTCAGAGATCAGCTGTGATTATCTGGCAGCAGCACTGAAGTCCAACCCCTGCCATCTGAGACAGCTGGAGCTGAGCTCCAACAACAAGCTGCAGGATCCAGGAGTGAAGCATCTGTGTGGTTTCCTGGAGAGTCCAGGATGTAAACTTGAAACTCTGAGGTCAGTCAGCATGTTTTAGTTGTGCTGAGATGAATATGATGTGAAAGTTGTGCTGACACTAAACTGCAGACATCAGGCTGATATTATACTGATCCACACTGAGGATCTTCATGGTAAAGTCTGTTTTCTTCTTCTCTGGTTTAGTCCATTGACTGCAGCAGAACAATGTTCACATTTCAAACAGTGATATTCAATGTATGGCCCGCGGCCCACACGCGGCCTGCCCACCTTTCCTGATTCAGAGAGAGGGGACCCTGATTAACTGTGTAGCTTCTTCCTCACAGTTCTAAGTATCAGACACAACAATGAATAATCCACAGCTGACTGTCTTTAGCAGGTCAAAGGTCACGGCACACAGCAGACAGTCAGAAATATTCTAACTCTGATCATTTATCAGTTGTGACACTGTGAGACTTGATCAGAGGTGTGATCATCACAGCAGAGGCCTTTGTGTCAAAGTCACTGAGGATCAAACAGAAACACATGAAGCAGATTTTCCTCTTCTGGCTTTTTATAGCAGATAACCTTCAAAATATTCTGCAGTCGATCAAAAACTGAAGCAAACCATGAAGCAACATGTGAACATGAGCTGATGCTGCTGAAGTGAAGCAAAGTTACAGAGGTTTGATTACAGACACAGCTGAGAGTTTGTAATCTGTCATCATTTTAAAAAGTTTCCATGGAACAGCAGAAATGAGGCTTTACTGTCAGAGGCCGACAGCACTGAACACAACAGCAGACTGGTGGCTAATAAACAGTGAATGATGCAGAAACAGATGTTTGAAGCTGTTCTTGGAGTACACTGAGAGAGAGAGAGCTGTGCAGGCAGGAACAGCCAAAGTCAGAGAGAATTCATGAGCATATTGATCAAACGTGAAGCAGAGTTTGGATCTTCTTTTGCTGCTGCTTCACTCAGTTTTGGTTGGAGACAGATGAAACCTGCAGCTTCAGGATCTGTGAGCTGTCCACTTTCAGCCCTGACGGCGTGTCCGTGTACGTGCCGTCGAGTGAACGATCCATGCTCTCTGTTTCCATCTTTGTGTGTTTAGCTGCTCTCATTTACTGTTTTATCTGTTTGCTGCTTGTTGAAATAGTTTGTGAGCTTTAACCTGAGATTCTGGCAAAATACATTTATATTAAACATCGATTCAGGATTGAATGAATCAACATCGTTTTATTCAAATTAAAACCATTTAAATGGGAACATGAATTTTTTACAGCCGCCTCTAATGCTGGGTAATGTCAGCTGGTCCATGTGCAGCTGGCTGTGAGGCTCAGGGAGCGTCTACAAAGTGCAACACTGAAAGAACATCATCCATAAATATTGAGTAAGAACTGGACTCTCATACAGCGAGACTCAAATGCCTTTAAACATCAGCTTATCCTGCTGATCCAAGTCCAACACTGAGTTTGTAAAAACATGTTTGTCAATCATTTTGTTTGGTTTCTGAGGAAAATGATTCAATAACTTGCTGCTAATACACAACATTTCATCATATTTCCTCATAACCCTCTTTTGTCTGACCATTTGATCCCATTTGAATTTGCAATAAAGGATCCACAGAGTTTGGTGACAATAATGACAGTAGATGTTTGTGTGAAAGTGCTGGAAGCAAATGAGTGTGTGATGTTCTTTCAGTGTTGCACTTTGTAGACGCTCCCTGAGCACTGGTCTCACAGCCAGCTGCACATAGAGACCAGTGTTGTTAGTCCAGGTCAGAAGATGACTTGTTGGAATGAAAATGAGCTTGTAGTTTGTCTGCTTTAATAATGTGACTGGAAAAAGGTGTTGGACTTCAAATATGTCCATTTCTGTCACACTTCACCTTTAAAAGTGAAGCCATGTGGTTCCTGGAAGGAAAAACACAACTTTTTCAAGTCTTTGTCCTGTTTTTATGAGAAATGTACGACTTTAATGTGAAACATTCAGAGTTTTTTCTCTTGTTGTGTTTGTTTGAAGCTGCTTCCTGTTGGCTTCAGCTGTTTGGAGTTTCCATTTTCTAAACTTCTACATTCTGAACCTTCTTCAGCTCTGAACAGATGATGAAACACTGAATGATTTCAAGCACTTTGTCTAATAAACTTACATCTTTCATTCTTTATACAGATTGCAGAGCTGTGGTTTGTCAGAGATCTGCTGTGATTATCTGGCAGCAGCACTGAAGTCCAACCCCTCCCATCTGAGACAGCTGGACCTGAGTAATGACTACTCCTGGTTTTCGACCAACAACAACAAGCTGCAGGATCCAGGAGTGAAGCATCTGTGTGGTTTCCTGGAGAGTCCAGGATGTAAACTTGAAACTCTGAGGTCAGTCAGCATGTTTTAGTTGTGCTGAGATGAATATGATGTGAAAGTTGTGCTGACACTAAACTGCAGACATCAGGCTGATATTATACTGATCCACACTGAGGATCTTCATGGTAAAGTCTGTTTTCTTCTTCTCTGGTTTAGTCCATTGACTGCAGCAGAACAATGTTCACATTTCAAACAGTGATACTCAACGTATGGCCCGCGGCCCACACGCGGCCTGCCCACCTTTCCTGATTCAGAGAGAGGGGACCCTGATTAACTGTGTAGCTTCTTCCTCACAGTTCTAAGTATCAGACACAACAATGAATAATCCACAGCTGACTGTCTTTAGCAGGTCAAAGGTCACGGCACACAGCAGACAGTCAGAAATATTCTAACTCTGATCATTTATCAGTTGTGACACTGTGAGACTTGATCAGAGGTGTGATCATCACAGCAGAGGCCTTTGTGTCAAAGTCACTGAGGATCAAACAGAAACACATGAAGCAGATTTTCCTCTTCTGGCTTTTTATAGCAGATAACCTTCAAAATATTCTGCAGTCGATCAAAAACTGAAGCAAACCATGAAGCAACATGTGAACATGAGCTGATGCTGCTGAAGTGAAGCAAAGTTACAGAGGTTTGATTACAGACACAGCTGAGAGTTTGTAATCTGTCATCATTTTAAAAAGTTTCCATGGAACAGCAGAAATGAGGCTTTACTGTCAGAGGCCGACAGCACTGAACACAACAGCAGACTGGTGGCTAATAAACAGTGAATGATGCAGAAACAGATGTTTGAAGCTGTTCTTGGAGTACACTGAGAGAGAGAGAGCTGTGCAGGCAGGAACAGCCAAAGTCAGAGAGAATTCATGAGCATATTTATCAAACGTGAAGCAGAGTTTGGATCTTCTTTTGCTGCTGCTTCACTCAGTTTTGGTTGGAGACAGATGAAACCTGCAGCTTCAGGATCTGTGAGCTGTCCACTTTCAGCCCTGACGGCGTGTCCGTGTACGTGCCGTCGCGTGAACGATCCACGCTCTGTGTTTCCATCTTTGTGTGTTTAGCTGCTCTCATTTACTGTTTTAGCTGTTTGCTGCTTGTTGAAATAGTTTGTGAGCTTTAACCTGAGATTCTGGCAAAATACATTTATATTAAACATCGATTCAGGATTGAATGAATCAACATCGTTTTATTCAAATTAAAACCATTTAAATGGGAACATGAATTTTTTACAGCCGCCTCTAATGCTGGGTAATGTCAGCTGGTCCATGTGCAGCTGGCTGTGAGGCTCAGGGAGCGTCTACAAAGTGCAACACTGAAAGAACATCATCCATAAATATTGAGTAAGAACTGGACTCTCATACAGCGAGACTCAAATGCCTTTAAACATCAGCTTATCCTGCTGATCCAAGTCCAACACTGAGTTTGTAAAAACATGTTTGTCAATCATTTTGTTTGGTTTCTGAGGAAAAAGATTCAATAACTTGCTGCTAATACACAACATTTCATCATATTTCCTCATAACCCTCTTTTGTCTGACCATTTGATCCCATTTGAATTTGCAATAAAGGATCCACAGAGTTTGGTGACAATAATGACAGTAGATGTTTGTGTGAAAGTGCTGGAAGCAAATGAGTGTGTGATGTTCTTTCAGTGTTGCACTTTGTAGACGCTCCCTGAGCACTGGTCTCACAGCCAGCTGCACATAGAGACCAGTGTTGTTAGTCCAGGTCAGAAGATGACTTGTTGGAATGAAAATGAGCTTGTAGTTTGTCTGCTTTAATAATGTGACTGGAAAAAGGTGTTGGACTTCAAATATGTCCATTTCTGTCACACTTCACCTTTAAAAGTGAAGCCATGTGGTTCCTGGAAGGAAAAACACGACTTTTTCAAGTCTTTGTCCTGTTTTTATGAGAAATGTACGACTTTAATGTGAAACATTCAGAGTTTTTTCTCTTGTTGTGTTTCTTTGAAGCTGCTTCCTGTTGGCTTCAGCTGTTTGGAGTTTCCATTTTCTAAACTTCTACATTCTGAACCTTCTTTAGCTCTGAACAGATGATGAAACACTGAATGATTTCAAGCACTTTGTCTAATAAACTTACATCTTTCATTCTTTATACAGATTGAAGGACTGTGGTTTGTCAAAGATCAGCTGTGATTATCTGGCAGCAGCACTGAAGTCCAACCCCTCCCATCTGAGAGAGCTGGACCTGTTCTACAACTACAACCTGCAGGATCCAGGAGTGAAGCATCTGTGTGGTTTCCTGGAGAGTCCAGGATGTAAACTTGAAACTCTGAGGTCAGTCAGCATGTTTTAGTTGTGCTGAGATGAATATGATGTGAAAGTTGTGCTGACACTAAACTGCAGACATCAGGCTGATATTATACTGATCCACACTGAGGATCTTCATGGTAAAGTCTGTTTTCTTCTTCTCTGGTTTAGTCCATTGACTGCAGCAGAACAATGTTCACATTTCAAACCTTCAAAGAAGAAGAAAAATCCTCCACTGGAAAATTCACTGTGAAACTCTCAAACTCTTCATTGCACCTTAAAGTCTGTCTGACACTGAAATCCAAAGCAAAATGTGCGTTTGCTTTACAGACAGCAGTCCAACACAAACATACACACATCATCCAAAACACAGTCCAACATCCAAATCTCCTCCACTGCCAGCATGAATGATGGGAAAGAGAAGCAGGAACACTCTGACATTCAGGGTTAGAATGAGTTTCATCAAGCAGACTGTGAAGATCAAAGCTGCATTAGAAAGCTTACATGAATGAATGAGTGGACAGAAGTGGACAGAGATCATCTGAAGCACTTCAAAGGCTTTAAATCAGCACATTTCTCTTTATTCTTTATCAACTCTGTTAGTTTCTCTCAGTTTTCTGTGGAATGAAGCTAACAGCAGGCTAATAAGATGCTGACCAATAGGTTTCTATTAAAGGTTGTAATTTGTATATGAAAAAGTGCTTTGGCTCAGCAGGGATCAGCTTACAGGTAGAATACAGCTGCTGGATGGGATTAGCATGTCATAGCTATCTACCAAACTGCTAACTGGGGGATTTCAGGCCATCTATGGATCATTTTTGCTAACTGTTTATTCAGCTTAGGCTCACAGGGCTGCAGCCTGTGCCCTAGCTGTCATAGGGCAAGAGGCGTGGTCCACCTGCACAGGTGAGCAGTCCATCACAGGGCCAACAGAGAGCGACAGAGAAGCACTCCCTCACATCCACACCTACAGCCAATGTAGAAGCACCAATGAACCTAAGCAGCATTTCATTGGACTGTGGGAGAACATCCAACCTCCACAGAAAGGCCCAGCTGACCAACAAGCTTCAACCTACAACCTTCTTGCTCTAAGGCACTAGTGCTAACCACTTTTGCCCATTTCAGCCCAAATCCTGCATCTTCCTGTTTCTGACTCCAGGCCAGCTCCACTAACACTTTCTCATCAGACACTGCCACCTAGTGGAGGAAGTCTTAGTTCCATTTGAAGCTTCAGATTACAGTTAGTTCCTTTACAAAGAGGTGGAGGTGGTGGGGCCACAGCACCATCATCACTGAGTGCCATAGGACACTTAACCTTTGTTTCCATATGCTGGGAACTTCCTGTTGTTCCAAGGAGGACTGGAAAATGTGTGAAAATCTCCCAGTCAGTTCCTCACAGCACACTTCAATCATTTCCCTCCCACAGCATCAGGACCAGGGCTTTTTCTCTCTTTGGTCCCACTAAGAGATTTCCACACAAACACCTCATCAGTGGGACTCTCAGAGCTACCAGCCCTTTGCTACAATCACAAAGCTCTTCATTGAAATCAATGATATCAAAGCTGGAATCAAATGAGTCCAAGTCTTCTGCTGATTCAGCATCACATTCATCTTTGCTCCTTGTTCTGCATCCCCACCATGGACTTCATTCCTTTCCAAGCCAGCCTTGAGTGTCCTTTATTCAGCTCATCCTCTGCTTTACTTTTACACCTGATTTTAGCTGCTTTATCTCTCTTTCAACAGGTTTCTGTGCCTCAATCTTTTTCTTCTCTCCCTCATAACAAGACGGCTTCTTCTGCCTGAGAACATGTTGGAGTGATTTACTAATCCAGGGCTGCTTATTGGGGAAAATACTTCCTGTTTCCAAAGTAATCCCCATTTTTCCCAGAAAGAAATGTCAGTAGAAATCGATGATCTAAGTGAGAACATGAGCCTTTAAAAAGTCCCAGTGGGTGCAGTCAAAGCAGTCCCTCAGTCCCAGTATAGAGTCTTTGGTCCAGACTGGAACAACTGTGTGCCCAGTTTGAGCTCTCTTCAGTGCTGTGACCTGACAGACCCAGAGGGGCCATCACATCACATTTAGAAGCTCCCCTGATGGAGCCACAACACATGTCCAATACTTAGTCTGTCTTGTTGGACCAACTGGAAGAAATGATTCAAGGACTTAGTCACAGAACAGAGATTCAAATCTCCAAAATCCAACTGGCTGCATCAGGACATATAGTCTGAAACTCTGCACAGTTTCCTGTTTGAAGCTGCTTCCTGTTGGCTTCAGCTGTTTGGAGTTTCCATTTTCTAAACTTCTACATTCTGAACCTTCTTCAGCTCTGAACAGATAATGAAACACTGAATGATTTCAAGCACTTTGTCTAATAAACTTACATCTTTCATTCTTTATACAGATTGAGGAAGTGTGGTTTGTCAAAGATCAGCTGTGATTATCTGGCAGCAGCACTGAAGTCCAACCCCTCCCATCTGAGAGAGCTGGACCTGTTCTACAACTACAACCTGCAGGATCCAGATGTGAAGCAGCTGTCTGATCTTCAGCAGAGTCCAGACTACAGACTGGAGACTCTGAGGTCAGTAGAGTGATGGAGTGAGTGGGTGGTGCTGTCAGCAGTATTGTACTAAACACAGTCAGTATGAAACAAAGATCCAGTGTTTCCTGTAAAGCTGCAGCTTCTCAGTGAAGCTGTGAGAGGAGAACGGTGACAGGCTTCAGGATTGGACACAAACACTTCCTGTTTCTCACCTTTATGGTCACCATAGTAACGTCTGACACGCTCTGATCAAACACTGTCAACAGCCAATCAGCTCTCTGAACAAAGCAGCACGCAGACCAATGACTGCATTGATTTCCAAGTTTAAAGCAGTGAAGAACACAGTCTGTAGGTGAGGAAGAATTTAGTGAGAGCAGATGTTTGGATGGAATTCCTCCAGTTAACAGCTGGAACCGTCCATCTGGATTGTTGGGCTTGTTGTTGGGGTTCCTACAGAGCTCAGAGTGGACACACCAAGGTTCTTCTAATGAATGAAAGTCCAAACTCAAACTAGGAGGGAAAAACATTTTCAGCAACTTCAATAAAAATCCAAAGATTAGAAAAAGTGAAGCAACAATGAGTCCTAGTACAGTCCCAGCACTGACGTCCCTGCTGCTCTTTATACTGGATGTGCTGCATCACTGACTGACAGCTGATGAAGAGTCTCTGGAAACACTCGTTTATCTCCTCTGCTCTTCCTCCTTCTCTCTGCAGGTGGAGGCCATGATGGTAAACAGGACGGTGTGTGTGCTGAGAGAGGAGCAGCTGTGTCCTGATGATCCAGAGAGGTTGAAGCAGCAGCAGCTTGTGTGTAGAGACGCTCTGACTGGGCCATGTTACTGGGAGGTGGAGAGGAGAGCTTCATCCAGCAGTGACTGACAGAGGAATGAAGTGCAGATGACTGTCAGTGCTGCAGAGTGAACTGCTCTGAGAACAGCTCCACTGTCAGACACAATGTAGAGTCCAGCATCAGCCCTGTGTGTCCCTCTGGATCTGACAGAGGATCATCAGTGTATCTGGACTGCTCTGCTGCTGCTCTGTCCTTCTACAGTCTCTGCACAGTCTCTGTCTCACTCTGGAAAGATTTTACAACTTGTTGTAATTACAGAACGTTAATATAATATTCAAACATGTGATCTTCTCTTTATTTCTGAATCTTTACCAAATAAAGAAAAACCAAACTAACAAACAGAAGCTGTCGTGTCCTTTTTCACCACATCTGTGAATCTTTTCTGTGTTTTTCCTCTTTTCCTCCTTCCTGCAGCTCCATCTTCATCATTCTGTGTCCAGTATATGTGAACACGTCCAAAGCATCTGAGCCTCATGTTACCCGTTTGTGTGAGTTACGCCTGTCGTTGTGTTGTGGTGTATAAATAAGGGGCAGGAGACAGCGCTGGATCTCTGAGTTCTTTACTCTCAATTTCTGCAACATCTGCAATATATAGAAATGCAAACCTGTGAGCTGTGTGTGTTGTGCGTCTGCTCGGCCACCTCTCCTCCGGCCGTGCTGGAAGCAGCTGTGCGTTTGACAGTTTTATCGACTCGACAATAATCGAACAAATTAAATGTTCAAAAATATCAACTTAAGCACTTCAAAGTCAACAAAAAGCTTAAAACAATGAAATAATATTTCACTGACAAAACAACAGCTCATAAGAACGATACACAAAATAATACAGAAACAAACAAATAAAAGTTATTAACCAGGATCCATGTTTTTGTCACAAACACTGAATCAGCTGATTCACTCTTTATGTTTCTGAGTTTGTTTTGTGATTATAGTTCTGGTTTCTGTTTCTGTGTCTTCACTGTGTCCCACGTCTCCTTACTTTGGACTCTGTGTTATATTTCCTGTTTTACTTTGACAGTCCTGTGTTACTGTTTCCTGTCTCGTGTGTGTAATTGGTCCCAGCTGTGTTTCCCTCCTGCCTCCCGTTCCCTGATTACTAAACTGCGTCCACGCCGCCGGCGCTCCTCTCCACAGCTGGATTCCAGGATTTCAGAGCATCCAGCTGTGGTGAGTGATGGAGACACTTTCTCTGCTCCCTCAGTAATCAGGACAGTTTATTGAACATCAGAGGACATAAAGGACTGTTTTTCACCTGCCCGTTCTGAACCTGGACATTAAAGACTGCTGGCTTCAAGGACATTAATCCCAGTGTCAGCCAGCCAATAACAGCCTGTGTTTTTCAGCTCTTTAGGAGTCAGAAATGAGAAAGACACAGACTGCTAACCTCTCCCTGCAGGAAATAAGCTCCGCCTCTTCCTGTCCTGTATATGAGTGATTCTGACATGAGACACAATGAGTTTCCTGTTTATTGTGACTTAAAGCGAGCAGCAAAGCCACTAAACTGTGTGTTTCCAACTGAAGCTGCTTTTTGTGTTGCTCCCACAATCCTGTCTGAAACAGTCAGTGAGGAAAACTCAATGTGACTTCAGAGTGACAGAGGTAAGCGACTCATGTTGTAACTGACGTCAGACGCCGGAGATTTTGGCGGAAAATTAAAGTGAATGGTAGTTTAGAATTGAACAAATTCCTTTAAGCTTCAGTATTACCAAATACACTTATCAATAGTCTTCTAACTAACAATATTTGTCTAAATCATCTCCAACACCCTGGAGAACAACGGGGAGAGTTTAGAGGCTCTCCAAGATTACGTTGATCAGTGCTTCCAGGATCTTGTGATGAAGAAGGCTCAGAGTGCAAAACCTTCATCAAAACCCACCTGAAGCTGCTGGAGGACACGGTGAAGATCATCGCCTTTGATAGAGTGCATCGCATCGGCCCCATGCGGGCTGCGACCGGGAGACCACGTCCTACTGTGGCCAAGTTCGGCCACTTCAAACAAAAGGAACAGGTGAAAAGTCTCCGTGTCCATCGGTGTTTCTCCACGTCTCTCTTCCTTCTTCGTGTCATCTCTGTGTTTCCCTGCTGCCCTCATGTTTTCTGCTTTGTCTGTTAGTTTGTCCCAGTTTAGGTTGATGTTCACTTCTTCCCTCACCTTTGTTATTTTCACTGTACATAAATCTCCACTCGCATCTCCACCGCCGTCTGCATCTTGGTCCTCATTCACTCCACCACACGACTGCTGCCCCAGCCGTGACAACTTTTGATGTTTCCTCTACATTTACCTTTAAAAATTATTTACTTTACCTTCTTTGGTATCATTTGGTATCAGATGGCCGACTTCTAAATGGCCACCATGGTCACCACCGAACTTGAGGAGTTTGCCCCCTCACATATACTAATGTGCCACAAACAGGACTTTAACATCACCAACCATTCCTATGTTATTACGGTGTATCCATATAACTGGCCCACCCTGTACAGTTATGCTTTCATTTTGACATACTGTATTAACACAATTCAGGGAGGATTCTAGGATCAGAGCTTCGGGGGGCTGAGCACCCAGAGAGCTGCCCAGCCAGCCAAGATACACTTTACTCGTCACAATGAGACTTCTTCCCCGTCTCTGTCGGTCCCTGCATCCTCCCTGTCCTCATCGTCTGTTGTCTTCGTCTCCTTTATCAGTCATCATAATTTTACCGTCTCTGTGCAAGTCTGCAAATGTCTTTATTAAATCAAAAGATTCTTAAATCCATCAAGTCTCTCTGTGTCTGGGTCCTCGTCACAAAACATGCCATCACTGTTTTGTACTTTTTAACAATTTAATCCCACATTTGTGAAAGAAAAGCAAAACACTTTTTTGAAAAGTCTGTAACAAAACCATCAATTCTGATCAAGGTTATTTAAATGCTGCCAAAGAAGAATGGATTGGAATAAAAAAAATACATATCCTAACCTTAATTACTGGAGGAGAATAATGAATGATGCTCATAGTGAGTAAGAAGTAAACTGAGTGCATATTTTGGACAGAGATTCACTTTTAATGTGTTTGTATAATATAATACAGATGCATAAAAACACTCCTGAAACAGAATAAATTATTACAAATAAATTATTACAAAATATTAAAAAATATTATGGATACTTTTGTTGTTAAAATGTTACCTCTCAACCAAGTTCTGCCTTTTATATTTTTAGTAGTGTGTCACACAAACAGGAAATATTGTCAAAAAAAGTAAGTAAGTGCTGAAGCACCCCAAAAATGAACCAAAGCACCCCAAAAATGAACCAAAGCACCCCAAAAATGAACCAAAGCACCCCAAAAATGGGCTAAAATCGCCCCTGTTAACAAATAATAGCCCAACAGTCACTTTTATGCTTACTGTAGCTGTTAGCTAAAAACACTAATTTAGCCTAGTTTGCCCTGAATTCAGCTTTGACAGACATGATCGACTGTTTCCAGTAGAATTCCTCGTTGTCATCTTGTTCCCTCTCAGAGCCCCGTATGCTTGCAGAGACCCCTACAGTAGGGAAATGTGCCAAAGAACGTCCAAAACATTGCATTTTAGGTTTATTTATGCCTTACACACAATCCCAACTCTTTAGCTAACTTAACAACTTTGGCTAAAGTCTATAGTTAGTCTTACTCGTTTGTACAACATTTCTGGATCGCCACTGTTTGAAATGATATGACATATGACTCTCACTGAAACAGCAAACTTTGTAGAAAACACAACACTTCTGATTCTCTATCTAGCTGTTTGGTCACAGCTGTAGATTACATTATAAGTGGTTGTTCACTCTTGTCAATAATTACATTTCTAAATTCTATTTGTGCAGTTACATGTAAACAAAGTCCAATATTGTATCTAAATGATTGTGTTATGGTGGGACAGTTTCCAATTTTGTTGTATTATTGCACTAGGTATGACTGTGCAAGAGTTATCTTATCTTCCTTGCTTGCACCACACTCTTTGCAGAAATGGTGCACAGCAGCACTGCATCATGTTATTGTGTTGTATAATATACCAGAACTAATACAAAGCAACATCCATGTACACTATAGGTCCATGCCAATGTGCCCAAATGGGACCTCCATAAATGGTAAGGGGCGCAAAGGCACTTTAAGACCAGTGGGCACACCATCGGTGCACATCCGCTCGGATGCTTTTTTCTATTCATTTATTTCCCTGTTTATTTATCGATGCACAAAAGCAATTATCTCAGAGACACCATCCTCTTAACAGAGACTCAAATCAGGAACCTGCAGATTATTAGTCAGCAGCTTTAACTTCCTGTCTTTGTCTCACTAAACCTTCCACGTGGAAACTTGAGCTGCCCACTCAAGCACAGTAGGCTTTAACTGGCTCTGCTCAAGTCACTTCAGTATCTGAGAAACTGTCTCGATGCATGCCAAAGAACACTTTGACAATACGCTTGTGTTGAGTCAAATCCACCACAAGCATATTCTATGGCAGTTTAATTCCACTCCACATAAAAATAGTCACGTATTATTTCCCCCCACCACACTTCCTGCCAGTAGCTGGTGCCCCCACCCACAGTGCATTAGTGGTTCTCTGTGTTTAGTGGCTCACTCTGGGCGGCTGCTCGGTGGGGCCCGGCCCCCTGGCTCTGTTGGGCCTGTGCTGCGGGTGGGGTGCCCTCAGGTCTCGGCCCTCTGGGCCCATTTACTGCTCAGTAACATTTAATATCTATTATTTACTACTACTTACTAGCCTACTTACTGCATATTATTGGTTGTTGCTGTGGGTTCCCCACTGTGTTGGTTTTTCCTTGTGTTTTTCAGCAGATGATGAAATAGATTTTCAGTATTTTTTCTCTCTTCCTCTCCATCTATTTCTCTTCTTCTCTATTTTTCCCTCTTCTTCTGTTAACTTTCTCCCCAGCTTATCTTTTTTCTTCTTTCCTGACCCCCGTTCTGATTCTAATGACTCAAAATAAAGTAAAATCATCATCAAATATGACTATCAAGTGGACCAGTATAGCAAAAACCATAATGGTGGCAGAGGCCCCAGAGCCAAGTGGCAGGATTTTCAACGTTCAAACCAGATAAAAAACAGAAATTAAATGGTGTTAAAAGCCATGAATTCAGGCAATTCATTCACAACATCATTACAAGTTTTACTGGACGTTAATATTTTTCTCTTTTTTCAGTGCAAAACAAACTAACAGTACACATGATGCTGGCAAGTTAAAATGTCAGTGTCTTTTATAGATAGCATGTCTAGCATCATAGTTTTATAGATCACGTAGTCAGGATAAAAACTCCATCTCTGATTATTATTGTACATGACTGTGACATGCAGCGGCCTCAGCATCATGATGAAGGCGACCGGAGGAGATAGTTTGGTAGACATCGATGTTTTGCCGATGAAGGCTCATGTAGCGGTCCTCTTTGTCCTAAACAACAATTTACACTGTCATTTACATTTAATTAAAGTGCAGCTTAAAACACAGACATAATGCACTGCAGCCTCGGCACAATTAAGTGTAAAACAGAACTATGGAAAACTCACAAACATCTGGCGAGTTTCAGATCCTGTTAAGTTAGTTAGACCTGATCTGTTTTCTCTGTTAGGATAAAAACATCAGAGGTCATGGGGTGAAAAATACCTCAAAAACAAGACTAGCTATGTCTACAACTAATGTGTGGTGTTTTAAAAGAACCTATGAGATACTTTGAACACCACAGTGGCTGCTGTATGCAGTAATGTGCTCAAGTGATTTCAAAGGGTCATTTCATGAGTTTAAGTGCGTCAGTAAAAGTTTTCACCTGCGAGGATTTCTCCTCAGGCTGTAACCACAGGTTATCACAGCCACACTGATGAGTGAAGCAGCAGCAGAAATGATGGGAACTGTAGCCATGAACTTCATGCCAGAAGAATCTCCATCGTCTGTTGAATGTTGCCACACACACAAAAAAAAACTTCATTTTGAAAACATGAAAAGTCACGAAATTTGCATTAACCTGTTATATTAAAGTGGAAAACATGTTTATCTTTTCATTACATTAGAGTTACAATTGCATCATTCAAACACTTCACTGATGAAATAACACCAAAGTTGTGATTGGAGCACAGTTTTATAATGAAATTTTAAACAAATTAGCCAGAAGAAGAGCTTAAAAACATTCCAGATGTTCATCTCCTGACTGAAACCTTTCATTAATCCGCTGCAGGCGGGAATGACGACCTCAAACCATGTATGACAGAAAAGAAAGTGTTAACGCAGTTCCAAACATCCACCTTGAATCTGCGGTGTGGGTATAAATAGAAAATGTTTTTACCTCTCACAGTCACACTGAGATGGAGAACATACAATCCACCACGAAATCCACACTCACAGGTGTAGTTCCCACTGTCTTCAGATGTTAAGTTGAGCAGGTGGAGAAACACAGTCTCATTTTCTTTGATCAGTGTGAACCTGGAGTCACAGCCATGAATAAAGCCTCGGTCGTAACGATAGAGCAGACGACACTGTTCTCCTCGGCTCCTCTCTGTGCTGATCTCACACAGTATCATCACAGTAATATTCAGAGTTGTTTTGCTGCATATTTGAGTGGAATCGGGTTTCTTTCCAATTGTCTTCACAAGAGTCTCTATAAATTGTTCCAGTTAAAATGAAACAAAATCGGGATTATAGTTTCTATATATTTGTTGTTGTGGGAAAATCAATCACATATATTATTTCACTAACCTAACTAAAGCTTTCTTCTTAAACACCTGGCTTTACAGCTTTTCTTTTTTAATTATATATATTTACCTTCACTGCTAAAAACCACAAGCAGAAGCAGGAGAAAGCAGAGTTTCCGTGCAGTCATGCTGGTGAGGAAGTAACTGTGGCTGACAGTGTGAGGTAGACTATAGTGAAAGCAGGAAGACTTGCACCCTCCTTATTTCACCTCTTGTGTCTACACTGAAACTTTTACTATGTCTAAAATAGAAGTGCATAAAAGTGGAAGGACAGTAGAAGGTGAACCACCAACATTGTTTAAGCCAGACTGATCTCTCTGTTTATCTGGATGGACATTGTGTTCAAATTATGATGAGATGTTTGTTCAAAAACAAAACTAGTCTGATACAAAGAGTCATGTTTGCCACAGTTTATTGTGTTTGTATTGTATTAAATCTGAGAGCCTGAGTTGGAGTATTATGACTGAATGGTCTCCATTACTGGGAAACAACTATCCAGTGTGAAAAGATGGACGTTTATTATAATATATGAATATTATTATATTAGTATGTCACCTAAAGTTTTATATACTTTAAAATGTTTCATAGAGCTTTATTATCCACTCCCACAGTTCCTGTGCTTCTTGCTGAGCGTGTCTTGTTGTCGTGTTGATGGTTCACTGAGATGAGAGTCTGGTAGGAATCACTCGATGGCTGCTGAAGGTTTGTATAGGGCTGATCTGGCTCATCGTCATCCTTTAGAAAAGTGAAATATTTTAGGTATTAATCAAGTTCAACCCGGTCTACCCACACACTCTATTGATCTTTAAATCTCTCCATCTGTTGCCTGGATTATTTAATGTTTCTGCTCATTTCTGTAAGAGCTTCTTCACAAAATAAAGGACACTGAAGTTGGCACTAATAGTATTATAACACTAATCTGTAATTATCTATATAAGTAACATCCTAAAACATAAATGTACATGTTTTACCAAGTCCGCCAGAGCTCATATTATATTTTTACATGCTGTAGTGCCATTTTTGGGAGCATTTCAAGTTGATATACATCAATACAACCATTATAGCCCAAATTCTAATAATATGTCTGCATTAAGTGCACAGTAATTACATAAATTGCAAAAAAAATGCAATAAACTACCAAAAAATTGAAAATCGTTTTTGTTTTTTAACATATATTTCTAGTTAGAGAAATTTAAGAGGCTTATCTCTCAAAACTGTAAATACAAAATAGTTGCACAAAATAGTTTCCCACCACAGGAAATTTATTTTGAGTGTCTTCATAGTTTTATTTCTGAAATACAGCAATTTTTATATAATGCAGGAAAAACAAAAATAAATATTATAATGCAAAATTAATCATCAAAATAAACTATTTCCAGCAGTGCAATTTGAGTTCTAAGCATCCCAGAAACGACACAGAAAGTCATAAAGTCAAACATAACTTTTAAAAACACCAGTATAGGCTCATAAGGCCCTGATGGTAAAAAACTACATTTCTGCAAACTTTTAACTAGCTGCTGTAGATCGTAGCAATAAATTGCTCACCAAACCGTTGGGATTTTCAGGTACAGACACTCCAGATGTTCCTGACCTTAAGCAGCCACGTTGATAAGAAAGGATGTCAGCATTAGTGTAACACTATTCACATTCAAACAGAGAAAAATCAAGTAAGAACATCTACATTTATATTATCTTCTCTCTTAATAATGATAATTATTTTTGGAAGGATAAAAAGTGTTCATTCTAGACATGATGTTTAACATACACCGAATTCTCATTTATTGAAATGTGATGTTTCCTTTTACTTTCTCTACATCTATATCATCTTTGAATTACTGCAGCAAAAATAGTCTCACCCATTACTTTTCCTCCAGTAGATAAATCCCACGATAACTCCAGTTATAAAGATGATCACAACACCGGGCAGATAAACGGAAAAAGATTTGTCTGCTGAAGTGTGGGCCTCGTTTGTGTCTAAATCATTGAAAAGATGCATTTGTCAGTAAAATCATTTACTTTCATTTCCTGGAAATCAAAACACAAATCAAACACAGTTTACGTCTACTGAAACTCTGAGTGAAGTAATGAAACCCCAGTTTTATAACCACAGAGCTTTAAATATTGTCACTGTGCTCTTTTCTTTTGTCTTCTTCTTCTTCTTTTGCATCTTTTCTGAATATTACTATGAACTGAAATTGGTCCAACTGCTTATATACATTCACTGGCCACTTTATGAGGT